>NC_047056.1:84314712-84614913 GCF_000738735.6 Corvus cornix cornix | reverse complement strand
AGAGAGCAAATGTCTGCCTGGACAGGGAGACCAAGGCAAAGGCTGCTGCAAGGGAACCAGCTCACACTCAGTCTTGGCCCTGAAATGAAGAATGGTTATCCCTCCTTCAGTCCGCTTAGCCTCGAGCTGGAGTCCATAATCCAATGTAGATATTAAAAAAGGGCAGTATGCATCCTGGTACTCATGTTTCCACCCTTTCAGTGAATAGTTTTCTTTTTGTAACCCAGCAAACATGCCATTTATTCATTCTTCTGTTTTGCTGCATGCTTAGTATTGAGACTCAGATAGTTCTCTTAGTTTACAAGACAGTTTAATGAGTGTTTTTGTTTGTTTGCAGGCCGTTTCCCCCATTCCCTGCACACATTCTGCTATCAAACAGGCAGACATCAATACTGTGTTTTGGTGTCTGAGATGCAAGATCAGTAGGAGAACAGTATGAGACTTTCCTATGCTGAATGCAGGCTACAGAAGGGAGTTGTCTTCAGGCAGCCAAGTGAATGTGAATTGAACAAGCAAGATTTTCTTAGAGAGCATCATTTATTAACTGGCCAGAGGGTGTCTTTGAAAAGGAGGAGTTTACTCTTATTATCCTACTGTACTGATATTACTGGGAAAAAAAAAAGAAAAAGAAGTCTAGCATCCTGGAATTTTCAGAGCCTAACAGTTGCAGCATATGATGTCTTTCTGTAGCACCATCTTAGGGCACTAGGAATGACCAGGATCCATTTCTGCATTTGTTCTTCCAGACTTAACACTACAACAAGCAAAGAGAAGAGGAAGAGCATAGAAAAAGCACATATTCCTCCCTTCTTTTTTGAGAGAATGATGGACATTTAATAGGTACGTCCTGCATTGTGTTTATTACTTGGTTTGGGCTTTTGATGAAGAAGCAGTAAGAAATTTGGCACTGATTTATTTTGGTGTCTCAGGTGCTGCATCCAGACAGAATAAGTATTCCCGAATGACAGTTAGACAAGGACTTGCATATCTTTACTGCAAAGCCCAATGAAAGGAAAATAACATCTTATGTGAGCATAGGAAATTCTTTTAAGTGGGGAGGTCATAAGACCTTAATCCTTCAAACAGCAAAATGTCAAGAAATGTTCTGTGAAAGACTTTGGTTCACTCTCTCCTTCCTGCAAGTGTAGTTTGTGTCAACAGATACCTCTATTTTGCTTTTTCCACAGAGAGTTATGAAGAAAAGCTCAGAAAAAGCCCACTATATCCACCTGCTCAGGAGGGATTACAAGCATAATTAATAGTGTCTAACTGATCATAGCTTTTAGAAAGATGAAGAGTAGTGCTTCCTGCCTATGGTGTAGAAGTGTAGTGTAAATCATTGAAAACACAGAAATTATAGTAGTAGGTGGCCTGAATTTTAGGTCTTGCTTAGCTTTTGTGGGGTCAAATCCATCCTTACCACCTTTCAAATTTCACAGACTGATATTGGGGTGCAACACTTTATTTTAATAGCACCTTAGGCAAAAAATAAGACTATGTGAATCCTACCCAAAAAGTCAAAAATTACTTTAGAAGATGAGATTTTTGATTTTAAGACATTTAGAAGCTCCACAAAAGTTTATGCCAGGCCTAGTGGCTTACAACTGCAATGTCACTGAGCTCTGTGCCAGAAATACCTTTGACTTCTCCGTTTTGTAACAAGACATTTGCAGCCTTGATGCTGAAAACTTTCTCTCATGTATGGTGAATTCAGTCAAAATGGATGTGTCTTTTATGTCTTCTTACTATCTGAATTTTTGTATATCAAAACATATACTAATATATTTTGATATCATTATAATCTCCATGGGGAAAATTATGATAATTGTCAGCCTTGAATATTTTTGAATAAGACTAACAGCTTTTGGAGCATTTAACAAACAGTGGAATATTTTTGAATAAGACTAACAGCTTTTGGAGCATTTAAAAAACAGTGGACTTGTAGGATAGGAGTTCTTGATCATGAACGTGATTGTGTCTGACAGCCTAACTATAAAGATGAGAAGATCTTAGACTCTTTAACTGCCAAACAGTCTCAGTGCTAATACTGAAACCTTAAGATTTCTTTGAGAGTTCCTGCTTTGCCCCTGGTAACATGGGTTTCACTCATAATAAATGTTTTCCTTTCAGACACCTTTTGCTGTTAGAGCCTAAAGCTGCAAGTGAGAATAGGTGCTGTGTTTTAGTGGGACTGTCTTTGCAGGAGACCTGGAAGGGAAGGCTACAGGAGCTGTGAGTTCTGGCTGCACTCTAGACCCTAACTGATGCTGAAGTCCTTACCAGAGCACATAGTTTTTGAAGCAGGATTGTGAGGGACGGAAGTATCAGGTTCCTTGTTTCTTTGGAGCTGTGCTCCCTGACTGACAGGTGCAGTTGGTATAGGAAGGGCATAGAATCTTTCTTTGCTATTTTAAATTCAGAAGTCTTTGTGCAGTAGAATGTTAACCTCAAGACCGAAGAAAATTGTATCACAAGGATGAGATGTCTGTGGTTCTTTGAAAGCACAGATGACAACATAGGAAGAAAATATCTGCCAAGGCTAATAGTGATGCCTTACGTTTTAACTTTCATATTTTCAAATCCTGTACTGACTAGTGTGTAACTCTGAAGATTCTTGTAGCCTGTTAGCTGCTTTCTCATGCTAGACATAAAAAGCCTCTCCAAGCTTGCTCTCCAAGGACACCCGAATTGTCCTAGGCCCAAAATGTATAAACCAGCATCTTGGGAAGAGGGTAAACTTGGGGAAATTACACCATTAACTGGAGCTTTAATTGGAGAATTAACCCTTATTTGCAAATTAACCAAACTTATAAAAATGTGAAGAACTCGTGACTCAGGGTCCATCTTGGGTGTAGATTTTGCCCTGCTCAGGGTGTACCTTTGAAGGCCCTTCAAATAAATACCTACCTTTACTCCCATATTCTTGTCTAGTCTCTGTTTTTAGGTGGCCACTTCAGGCATCAATAGAACAGGAAAAAAAATATACTTGATCCTAATATGATTTATCATTTAAAAATACTAGTAGCAAAAATGCTAAGAACGGTGTTACTGAGACATGTCATTAAGGTCTTTTATCCTATGAATGTCATCTCTAATGAGAGCCTCAGTATTCTCAGAGAGAGTAGAGTGCAGAATACATGCCTTTTCTCCCTCAGATCTATGCAATTGGTATTCTAGTTAACAATTCTCTCGAAAAAGAAATAGGAAATGTTATGAGAGAAGAAGGAAAATACTCAGAAATTAACTTTTTTCTTTGCTTTCCCTCTGTCTTTTCATTCTTTGCTCCTTTACTTCTGTCCTTTCTTTAGAGACAAAGGAAAAAAATCATTCAGTTTTAAATATACGTGAGTGGGGAATACTTTAATTTCTTTGGTAGACAAGATGTACAGATAAAGGAAACCCATTTGCAGGGTGCACTGAAGACACCATACAGTGATTAGGAGACAGGGCTTACAGGGACACTCCTTTGGTCTCTGTCAGTATTAGGGTCCCTGAAGCAAGAGAAGAGGGCCAACAACTCATAGCCAAAGTAAGAAAAGGCCAATTCAGTTTCCACTGCAGAAGTAAGAATGTAGATGGTTCCATTCCACTAACCTGCCAAAGAGGTAGCATTCTTATGGTTAGTAGAGCATAGAAAACTAGGAAAAACACCAAACCAGCACTATGGTTGCCTGTTCACGAGTGAAAATCCTAAGCAAGAAAAGCATTTTTTAAGTAAAGCAGAAGGTGTCTAGTTACAGGAACAGTTGAGAGACAGACAAATAACAGGATATGGCTGGTAGAATAAATAGACAAGGAGTCTACAGACATTTCCATGAATCACCACTGGGCTACACACAGTAACCAAAATGGCACAGAGAA
This sequence comes from Corvus cornix cornix, assembly GCF_000738735.6. Classification (NCBI taxonomy): domain Eukaryota; kingdom Metazoa; phylum Chordata; class Aves; order Passeriformes; family Corvidae; genus Corvus; species Corvus cornix. The sequence continues at coordinate 84,611,052 of NC_047056.1, read as the reverse complement.
ATGGTTCACAGGGATGCAAGAGAAGTGAATGCAGAAGAAATAAAAGAGAGGATGGAAGCATTGCAAGGCTGAGGAGACAGGGAAATTGATGAGATGGAATGATGTCATGGAGAGATACCTTTCTTGGCCAGACATGTGGAAAATTGAGGTACATAGATTATAGTTCTGTTTATGATCTGCTGCCAGCAAATGCTTGTTTACAACACTGAGGTTTAATATGACAGCTGTACCTTAATATGACAGGAAACTTTATTTCACAGTAAATCTGATTGGTCTGGCAAGGGATCATGTCTGGTAGCTATGGAGGTCTGAAAAGACTTTTTAAATCTTGTACAGATTTGAAAACAACTGAAGTGGAAAAAGGAGAATATATCTTTCTTTTTCAAATTTATGGTACTGAAAAAGAAAAATTATTTTTTCTGAGAATCATTGCTAGAGGCTGGTGGAAGCAAACAAAATCAAACGTACAACTTGGAATTCAAAGCATATTTTAAAATGAAGGATTTGTTTTTATCCTTACCAGGAATAAAAAACTGGAATGAACCTGAGTCTACTGTTACCATGTAAGTGCCTGAAATGAATAAACAGTTTTCTAACTTAATGGCTATCCCCATGGCAATAGGAGAGGATCTTGCACATTAAAGACTGAAAGGAATGAATAGATCAGAGGGAAGCACGGTAGATCCTGACACAGCCTAAGGTACAGCATGTATCTGAACTGAGATGTGAAGGATACATGTAGAAGGAACATTCCCTTTATTTCCAGGGTTTATCAGTAATATGAGGTAGAAATACATTGAAAGTCAGACAAGGGCAAAAAGAACCCTTGATACTTTTAGCCACACTGGGTTTATTGTGTCTGGATCATTAAAGGTGCATTGCTTAATGGTTGTCTAAACCTTTTGTTAGTTCGTCTTCAGTTACATTTATGATTTTATTATTCTATGATTTTCTATTCCATGGCTTAAATGCAGCCTTGGATAGTTACCAGGATAAACTTTAAAACCAACAGGAGCTGTGCCTGTTTATTCCAGGATTGAAAAGCACTCTGTAGCTCTGGCTCTAAGCTGAATAACTCTTGCAAACCTGCAGCAGAGCTCTACATTAATTACTGTTTGTTTGTTTGTATGTTTGTTTTTGTTTGTTTCAATTCTGAAATAGAACAAGGAGTGAGAAATAACAATATCATTGAAACCAACCAGGTTCTAAGTTCTTACTTTGGCAAGAACAAAAAACTCATGTTCTGACACAGAATGTTCCAATTTGGCACAAACAAAACCATTAAGGTATTTGAAAGAAAAGCCAAAGAAATAAAGCATTAGCTTCATAAAATACGATGTGATAAATTCATGCTTTAGCTCCATAGGTTCAGGGATCAGATTTCTCACCCATGTTGGAACTGGCTGAATTCTTTCCTCTCCTACATGCTCAATATCCTTCCAGAGCACCCCAATCTCCAGCCTCGTAGCACAATTCTAGTTTGAGCTTTCTCTCTAATCCCTATTGATATTCTTGCATTCCATTAGAAGAAAAAATAAACATATATTCTTTATATCACATTGTGAATGAGGGCAAATTGTTTGGTTAGTTTACACCAAGAAAGTAAGAGTGCAGGTTTCAATTCCCTCAAGCAGAAAATGCAATTTAATTTGCATCTCTAGTATCCTGAACATTCCTGAAAAGTCCTGAAAAGCTTTGGTTCTTGAGCCCTTATGTGACTGGGAAACATTATTAAAACCTTTCAATACAGCTGTACTGAACTTGTTATTTGAATTCAGGCAGATTGAAATCCTACTTTCACCAATTAATATTCACTAGAGAAAAAAAATCTACCGAGCTAGTATTGAGAGGGGGTAAATTCTACCCAGATGATCTTTACAAATCTCTCCAAGCTCAATTTCAGTGGGAACAACCTGGTCTTGACATCTCCCTCATTCCCAAGGTTTCTTTCACAATACAAATAGGACAGGGGAGATGATGGCTTTCTTCTTCCCTAAGCAAAATATCCTCTGGAGTAATTTATTCTTTCTGATCCTTTTAGCCCGTTCACTGTTAGTGAAGCTAGAGGACCATGGGGCCAAGGGAAGGATTGTGATAAGATATCCTATGTTTTAAGATCACTGGACTATTCTAAATCTATATAGATTTATAAAACAAAATGCTGAATCTATAATTGACCTGGTTCTAATTTCCTCCACATTTAGCACAGTTTGTTGCACATTCAAATTTAGAGGCAGAACCTGGAAAGAAAATAATCCATTTTGATAGGGGTATATGGCATCTTTGAAAACCTCAGTGGAAAGTGCCATTCTCCAGCAATCTATAGTTGCAAGGATCACTATGAACATTTATTTTATATGCCAGGCAGGATCTGAAAAGAGCACTTAGAAATCGGAGTGATAAATTTATTTCAGATGGCCTTTGGTGGGTGAAGATTTTTCACTGAAAGAAGTTTCACTAGAGGAGGAATCACAAATAGCTACCTTTGCAAAACTCCTGTGCATAAAGAATAATAAGATTACAAAGTCAAGCAGTCTAATGGAAGAAAAAAGCAAATTCACAGAGTTAGAGGATAATGCACGTGAGAAGAAACTCTAGGAGGATGCTAATCCAACTTCTTGTTCAAAGCAGGATCAGCTAGGAGGTTACACCTAGTTGCTCAGGGTTTTATCCAGGTGGGTCCTGAAAATGTGCAGTCCCCCAGAAACATGCTTCATTGCTGCGCCATCCTCATATTGTTAAAGTTTCTATTTCCATGCACTTTGAACACTGTCCTGTTGCAATTTAGGTTCATTCTTTCTCATCCTGCCTGTCTCTGTCTTCTTGATGACCTTGTCATACATCCTAGAAGGTTGTTTGTAGGACCCTCTTAATATTTTTCTTATTTAACTGTAGGAAACTTAATTAAAGTTTCCTTCTCAACTTTATCTTAGTTTCCTCTTGTATATGCATTTGGCATGTGCTATCATAGAGCGTCTAATTACCTGAACAAATGCCACTTCTTTCTTAAGATTTCATCCTCATTTACCAAAAAGGATGGATGGTATCTTACTTAAAGAGTAGGAACTTACTAAATTTTTATCCTGCATTGTTCAGCATGCACCCTCATCCTTTTTTTTACAGCACACTCTTAAAATTAGCCTCCTAAGAATGTTTTTCTCATTATCATTAATTCTGGTATTATTGACTGTAAGACTTGAGAATCAGAATTTGCATTACACGAAATTTCATAGAATAGTCCTGTATTTTTAATGTCTGATCTAGAAAACAAACAAAAAAAATGTTCTTGCAAAATATTTTCAAATTAGAAATTGACCCATTTACGCTGAGCAGCTCAAACTGAACAAAGCTATAATACTTAGTTTACATTATTTGTTTTCACAATTTGATAACTTCAAATACCAGTTGGGCTGAAAGTTTGTTATGCTTATTTTAAAAGCAGGAAATTGAAGTACAGGATAAGAAATTCTTAGGACAACTGTATATTTTGTATTTCTACACTTAGACACCTGAGAACATTGTTAAACAGAGAGTTCTGAGCCCTCGTGCTCTTCTGAATAAAGAGGTAAACACTTGTGAACCTTAAGAAGACTACGATATTCTAGAAAGGGACTTGAGTTTTCTCTGTTAATCTGTGAGGATCTTCACAGGGACAAGGATCTTGACTTAATTACATTTCCAGCTGTTTTGGAGAACAGAGTGCAGCTCCTACATCTGCTGGGAAGGAGAATTGCCAAAAGTTGACACTCTGCTTACAAGTCCAATACAAAACTAAAAATAAGTGATGGTTTGATTAGTCTGCTCCCAGACACAGTAGGTTTTGAAGGAGAACATACAGAGGGGGCCAGTATCTCTGCTCAGAACAGAAATCCATATCCTCTGCAGTAGTGGTGACATGTGGCAGGGCATGGACTGCAGCACCCCAGGAACATGTATCCCTAACAGATCAGAGACCTTGGACCATATTTAACTTTTAAGGATGGATTCAATTCTGCCTCTGAGGGCTGTAGAGTCACCACGGGCCTCACACCAGAATCTCAGGCAATGGGCTGTAGCTGAGACTGCTGTAAGCAGGGACTAGATGTTCTCCAGAGGTGCTGTCCAGCCTCAAATGATCAGTGATTCTGTTATTCTGTGATTTTTATCTCTGAATCTGGAATTTTAATAAACTCTCTACAGACAAAAAAAATGAGTGGTACTTGCTTTCATTACAGTTCTTTCTTTCTGTGCCCGTTTTAAAATATGCTCAGAACTCTCTTATTTGTGGTCTTTTGACTCCTCATGGATTTTGTGGGTGTTTCTCCATGTATTCTGAAGCATAGATCCTGAACACTACCACTACTCAGGACTTGTGTGGAGTTATGCTCAGTCTGAAGTAAGGTGTATACAGAGTCCTTAGTCCCATCTGTGTTCTCAGTAACAGATGGTGGGAAAAGGGTGTCATAAGGTCATGCTACCGTTGCTGCACCTTTGCTGCACCAACTTCCTGCTACCTGGCAATTGCCAGTGTTTTTGCCTGAATCTTTATGGTTTTTAATGGTCTTTTTACCCATGCATTTATCAGCCAATTTGAATCGACTTACCTTTCTGGATTCCATAACATCCTGCAGCAATCATTCCACCACACGTTTTTGACTGCATCTGTTTGCTTTAAAGTTGCTGCTTAAGTTCATTTGTTTATTCCTGTGTTGTGAATAATCACTCCCTCTTCATGTCCTCCATGATGCTTATGATTTCATGCACTATTAAAATAGTCACCTAAGGAGTCTTTTTCCTGTGCTGAAACATGCTAATCTATCTACTTACAAAGCAGCTGTTTCATGCTCCTACTCATCTTTGCCATCTTCCACTGTTTATTCTATTAGATGTTTCCATGGGCTGGGAAGACAGGACTGTGTGTGATGCTTAAGATATGGACAGAAAGTAGCGTTGCATTTTTTATTTTATGTTTTCTTTTTTTTTTTGTTCTTTCCCTTTTCCAATAATGCATAATGTTTTGTTTTATCTACTGAGCAGACATCCTCCTGGAATAATCCACATTGCTTCCATGATCCATTTCTAAAGATGTAAGAACTGATCTAAGTAGAGCCTTTCAGTAGATAATATCTAGTTAGAGTTGTTTTTCTCCATGTGTTTACATTCATCTACATTAAAATTTATCTGCAATTTTCAATTTTGCTAGGCCTGTGGCTTTCTTAGCAATACCCCAGTTTTCTAAGGCAGTGCTTCATCCAGTTTTTCTGGCTTTGCTGTGCTTTGGTTCTGCTACCTCATCATGATGTATTTGTGGCCTGCCTGCAGCTGCCTTCTTCAAAGTAAATCATTTGTGGCCATGCTTTTGGTGTTAAATTAAGGTGCTTCATCTATTTCTTTATCATATGTACCTATCCTGAGTAACCATCTCATCAAAATTTTTGTCACTAACTTATTCCAACTACTTAAGATGGAGGTAATTTGAGGTAGTTAATTATATTTTAAAAGTCAAATTTCACTGCAAGCTCATGTCTGTTGAAAAGCATGCTGTAGTCAGACCAGGAATAATCCACAAAAAATGGATGTATATTATCGTTTGTTCAAGCATGGTTACTATCTAGTATTGTAGTCTCAGAGAAGGCAGAATGACTATTAAAAAACCCTCATCATAAACAATTATATTTAACTGTAATTCCTCAGTGGGCCATGTCTTCTTATACTGTAAGCACTGGCTCTTTCAGACACCTTGCTATATATATATTCTTTGTGGTTTTTGTAAGTCAAATAGCCTTAATGAAAGCAATTGTTATTTTTAGGTCAACATTAAAGTTTTGCCCTACTCTCAGGTTTTTGATTCTGTAAATCATCCTTATACCAATCCTTTGAAGCATTTCTTTTTTCTATAATAGCTTGGCAATCATTATCTTGGTGCTTTCAAATAAAATCTCAACAGTACTGAAAGCCTTGCCTTACAATAAGGTCTAGGAATACACTGTTCTGATTCTCCAGGATTATTTTTTGTAGGATCTTATTCCTAACAATAGTGCCAGGAATAATAGTCCTCATTTTCACCTGAAAGCAGACCACATTTTTAATCAGATTCACAGGACATAACATACCTCTTGACTTAGCTTCACTGTGCTGTCAAAATGCTCTGAGTGCATCTGCAACCACTAATTCTTTCCCCACTTGGCGTTCAATTTGCAAATCATACATTTGTAGTTGAAAAAAACAAGCTCTATTCTTAGCAGCAGCAGAATGGTTTGCCAAGCCCCTTTTGGCACTGTCAACATGTGGTTTATGGTCAGTGTCAGCTAATAGTGGCCTCCCATAAATAAAAACATGATACATCTTTCACTCATGGACTGAGACCAAAGACACTTTCTTTATTTTCTTTTATTGGAAGCTTGGTTTTACTTCATTCCTATGATGATTATTCTATTGGGGTTTTTAAGTTTTGACCACACCATTGTAAAGGATTGTGCAATGCTTTTCTTAGAGCCATCAGTGAACAAACTTGTTTTGCATTTATCATCATAGCAACTCACAACTGAAGTCTCATCAACCTTTTTAATCTCTTCCTTTTTTTAAAGGCCAGAATGAGTGTTTTGTCTCTATAAAGATACCAATTTACTACAGTCTGGTTTGCTAAGCACAGGAAAAAAAATCCCTTATATTTACCATTTCTCTAAATATTCCCCTTGTATCTAGATAAGAGAGTTTTAGTGTAAATATATAGCATCTTGGATGTGACATCTAAATGAAGGGTCCTCTTTCCGCACTGAATTGCAGCTGTCTGGATGTTTGTTGATTCTTCTTGTTGCTGTGTGGTTCTGAATCAAAGAGCCTACTTCCCTATCTTCTTGCCTCAGACTTAGAAAGTTTTGTGAGATTGCTGGGATTTTTCAAGTGGAGTACATAGAAGATAGATGTGAACTTCCTTCTCCTTTGAACAGAATCTTGGAACACGTCTGACACAGCAGGTTCTCCTGCCATCTCCAGTGAATGCATCTGTTGGATGAAACCAAGGGGTTTGGCACATTTCTAATGTGGTCTTTTCCTCTACTACTACTAAATGAACATGTTTTGCATACTCTGTAAAATGGTGTGTAAACACAACATAAAAGAAAGAAACTGGGAAAAGAGAATGACAAGATATTTCTATCATAACATTCCTTTTGCTTTTTCATGCACAGGAGTTTACAAAGTTGACACCAGAGGAGCAAATAAAAAATCTGCTGCAAAGACACGGTGAAGCAAGCTGCAGACTTGCAGCAGGAGAGTAGCCCATGGCAAGAAGAGATGGGCAGCAAAGCCAAAAAGCCAAAAGCTGGCTGGTGAGTGAGCTCAGCAGGAGGTAGAATGGGCCATTCCTGGGGAAGGGCAGTGATGCCTCAAGGCACATGAGGGACACTAACACAGAGCTTTCTGCTGCTACCCTCAATATAAGTGTTATATTATGGCAGTCTGTTTTCTCCTGTCCATAAGGTTGTTGCTGGTTTTTTTTCCTGGGAGCAAATGTTTGCTTTTGATACCACCTTGGCTTCTACTCCTCTGACCATATTATAAATACTGTGTCCCCTTAGGTCTCAGGCTGACTATCCGTTTGTCATCACAGACCCGTGAGGCTTGTTTGAGCTATCAGTATGGTGATGTTCACTGTTCCTCCTCTGTGTATGTACCACAAAAATGTATGTCCAAGGTTTTGTCTCGTCTTTTCCATATGCTTAACATCAGCAGTGCTGTTTGGCAAAGGATACACAGCTTTTTGTGTTATTTCCTTGTGGAATTTTATTTTGAGCTCTTGTATACTTCTGTATCCTGGGTCACTTTTTTACTTATCTTGCTGGGCTTAGGTGTCCTAAAGAATGTCGTTCTGGCCATGCAAGCTCCTTTCCTTGTGGAAATCTAATGACTTTGTTCAGAGGTTAATTTTGGGAACTCCACAACAGTCTTGAGGCATTCTGTCTTCCACCTAAATCCAAATTTATCATTTATTATATGGTTTGGCCACATACCTTCCAAGCTGCAACCTTGTAACTATCAGCTTCTGTTCAACTATTTTTACTTCTTTTTACTTCTTAGTGTATTGAAACCTGTTTCTCTGAAGTTTCATCATCATATGGAGATAAAGATAAGAAACAGCAGAGGAAAACATCAAAGTGAAATTATGCAAAATCAATAGCTACACTCTTGTTTCTATAACACATATGAAATGAACGTGGTACTACACTGCACTGACTGTACATAATTTTAGCTTTCCTGATTTTTTCAATTACTATTGCTCAGGCTTTCCTAAAATTGCCACTTTCAGAAAGTTCAAAGTATGACTAATATCAGCCTCCAGACTCTGGCATCTATGAAGAAACATGTCTAAAGAGAGGGCTAATTTTTAGTAGAAATTGTTTTAGTCTATAAGCTGTTTAAGCATTGACAGGAACCTGCTGCCCTTTTTTACTGTCCCTTAAAAATATATTTCAATAAACTTCCTTGTCTAAGACTGCAAGATAGAAAGAAAAGTAAATTTTGACCTACCAAGTGATACTGAAAGTGTATGTTCCCAGTGTGTGAACGTGAAAAGAATATATTTGTTGCCTGCTTTCTCCTCCAATGCTGACCTAAATGACCCACTTCCCCACCTTAGCATCTTAGCAGAGTATATGAATCAGTTTCTACTTCTGACAGGCAGTCGTATGTTTTCCATCACTCAGCACCACAGTTTGCCTCTTCATAAAACTACACATGCTGACTTGAAATATGGAATTACAGAACAGTTGGGTTGGAAGGAACCTTTAAAGGTTATCTAGTCCAACCTCCCCTGCCATGGGCAGGGACATCTTTCAATACATAAAGTTGATCAAGACCCCATCCACTGTGACCTTGAACATGTCCAGTGACCATAGAATCATAGAATGGCGAACATGTCCAATGACCATAGAATCACAGAATGGCTTGGTTTGGAAGGGGACTTTGAAGATCATCTAGTTCCAAGAGCCTGCCATGGGCAGGGACACCTTCAACTAGACCAGGGTGCTCAGAGACCCATCCAACCTAGCCCTGAACACCTCCAGGAGTGAGGCATCCACAACTGCCAGGTGTGGGCAACCTGTTCCAGTTCCTCACCACTCTCACTGTAAAGAATTTTTTCCTAATATCTTCATCTAAACCTACTCTCTTGCAATTTGAACCTATTCTCCCGTGTCCTGTTGATGCCATGAAGATTTTTTGCCTTTTCTTTTATACCCCTGTTATACCTTTTTTACAACTTCTGTATTCTTAGTGCTTTTTGCCTACATTCTTGGTCTTGTTTGTCAAGCTGAGAGACTAAACATTTTAGAAGCTTCGTAGGTAGAGGATAGCGTGCCCCAGACCCCAAGGTCCTCTCCAGAACACATTCTGTAAACTAAGATAGAACCATCCAGGAGAAGGCTCCTTGGGGAGAGGGGCTCACTCGAGCCTCTCATTGGGGAATCTTTGATAGATATGCTAATTAGTAAAACCTATAATGTTATACCAGATCTTTTGGGGGTGCATTTTGCAGTGTGCATTTCGGTGTATTTGACCTGGACGTGTGCACCTAAGGATCCTTAAAATAAATACCAAGATAAAATCCCTTTTCCCCTTCTAACCATGTTTGACTCTTGATTTTAAGACCAGGAAAAGGCATCACTGTCACTAAATGCTCTTGTAAATAGTCTTGCCTTTTTTTCCTGTAGATTCCTTCCAGGTACTGGAAGGAAATGATGGGGCATTCAAAGCTTCTTTGGGAAACTATATGCTTCCATTCTTACCCTAAAGACATCCATATTTAATTTTTATTGGTGCTTTTCCTTAACCTCAGTGAAGCAACTCTTTTTATTCAGGCTGGGAGCGTTTCTTCAGAGAAGTGCTCACGTGTCAGTGAGTTCTCTCACACTGGCCCACGAAGACCACTTTCATACAGCAGACCTGCACTGTAACCAAAATCCTCCTCTGGCTTTTCCAGAAAAGCAGTTATTGAACAACACTAGGAGCAGGAGCTACTCTAACTCTCCACAGCACCTATCAGCAGAGAAAAACTTTCCTACTGTGAGTCTAACCACTAAATAAGAACTTTCCAACCTGACACCCTTTACCACTGTGAATTTAATCTTCTGCAAGCACCCTCACAGCTTCCTTGGGAGTGATGTTCAGCAACTGCAGTGCCCTCCAAGGTCTCCCAGGCCAGAGCACTCCCTGGCAGGTGCAGGTCTGGGGCTGTCACTGCACTGCAAGGCTGCACTGTAGGTAGTGCCAGCTGGGAGCACTGGGCACAGATGGCTCCCAGATACCATGTCCTACGCACTGGTATGGCTGCCTGCACTTGGTTTGCTCTGTTAGAGAGTGTTTGATTTTTTCTGCAGATCTCTCTTGGAAATTAACTGTTTCCGTTTCATACATCAGCCACTCTTCTAAGTCGTAGGTATAGAGTCAGTGGCTGATTGTGAGTTGCCATGGCCTCCTCTCAATGTATTGTTATTTGAACATCTGCCTGTTTAAAAAAGCCCTGCTTGCTCTAATTGCAGCTTTGGGCAGCATCTTGGCACAATGCCCTCTTGATGTTTGATTGACTATTTTGTCTATTTTCATCTTCTGTGGAATGATTTTGCTCCTTTCTGAGGATCATGGCATGGTCTTTGGAAACATTTCAAATGACTGCCTTACAAATTAATGCAGACCAGAGGGTGAGACATTCTCCCCTCCCAAAATTTCTGAGTGCTCTTGTTGGCTGGATAAGCTCAATCTCCTCATATGCAGCGGAGCTGAGCCAGCTGACACCACTTGTGAATCTGGCACTTTGCATTTAGACAAAAATACTGTTTCATGCAGAATCTATTTTTTACCTCTAAGAAAGGAGTCCAGGAACTGCAATCACAAAGGGGTTTTACAAATGACTCTATAATTTAGAGCCTCAAAACTACTGTTCAAAACTTTCTCCTGGATTAGATATCACATGTTCCTGGGAGGCAATGTGCTGAACAGTTGATGCCTTCTTCTTAAACTCGCTCCACTAGGCCTCTGCATGAGGTGCACTAGGGTTGAGCAAGCCTGCCTGGGGAATACTTGACTGATCTGGCTTCCCAAAAATTGTGTCAAGATAGCGGATACAGACCCCTTAGTTGTCACCATCCTCACTTGTCAAGCACCTCTGTGATTACGCCAATACTGGACATCTGTGAGACAAATATGACTTCCACCTGAGACCATCACACAACTGCACAGGGCAGGGTGGAAATATTTATATTTCCTCTGGGTCTTGTTCCACTTACCTGGAAGAAGTCAATTCACAGTCATTCAGAGAAAGAATGAGGAAAGAATTCACCTTGTCCCTGGTGAATTAGAGAATCCCAACAGAAAAGGGGATACAAGGATGGCACATGTGATGAATTTAAAGTATAAAGTAAAATTACAGCAATATTTAGGCTCTCCCTCAGGTAGATAAGCATGTTAATCACTAATCTGTAAAATAATGCCTATAATACTCATTGCCAATCCTGGATTCAGTTACAATATGTATCCTCTTTTGGGAACTATAAAAGGTCCCTTTTTTTTTTTTTTTTTTTTTTTTTAATTTTTTGTTTTGCCATTACTGGAGTTGTATACATAGATGAAGGATAGCCTTGAATGATGGGGAGATAGAAACTAACTGCTGCATGATTTTAAACCAGTGAGATATCCTGCATGGAGCTATATTTAAAAACAATGTTTGACGTGTATAATTTTGGGTTGGGTAGCTCACCAAGAATTCTTTTTCCCAGAATTTAAATCCATTTTTCTTTGTTTACACTGAAAATATTCTACATTCCCCAAGTACAGAAAACTACTCTGAATATAAAGCCTTACAGTTGCAGCTTTTTCTTTTCTGTCACTTCTAGCAGTTAGAAACTCTTATTTATGACTTTAATATAAATTTCTTCCCTAGTGTATTTGTCATTGAGGTCTTGTTGAAATTTTTGTTCTAAGTTGTAAAAGTTCTTTAATCCCAAAGGCATTATTCTCTATCAGAATTTTGTCTATTTTCACCCCTAAAAATGAAACTTGAGGTTTTCATGATAGTGTGTGTTGATTTTCTTCATCTTTAGAATTCTTTTCAGTGACTGTGATCCCTCTTGGATTTGATGCATGTGCTTTAAACTTAGGATGAACCCAAAGAGACTCCAGTTTGTCTGAGAGACTGGTGGGATGGACAAGAAAGGATTTGTACCCCTCATTTCTGAAACTTAGGACTGGAGACAGAGAATGATACCTAAGTACAAACTGCTAATGCAATTTGAGATAGCAGATGGCTCAGATGACTCAAATGTCCCAGGGCATTTCAACTCTATGGCCCTTGCAATGACACTAAATGTCTACGTCCAGGTAACTGATTCCCATCTCAAGGAGGTGGGTTTAAGACACCTGAAGTTAGGTAGCTAAACATAGGTGTTTACCTGTAAGCTGGGTGCCAAGCTTGATTATAGCCAGCAAGGCTCCATTCAAACTGGCAGCCGGAGGCACACTATCTGAGGCTGCGCGTCATTCCACATTTATTTTTAATTTTCATAAAGAGTATGGAATTTACCTTGGATGTCACTCTGGGGTCAGAAGAAATCGCTCCTCAGCCAGAGCTATGCCAAAGCCACTGCACAGTTGTCCTCTTTTCAAACAAAGTGGATTTTTATGTGCATTTATGTGCTGGGAGCCAGGTGGGCTGTAAAAGACCCATACAAAAGCCTTGCACCCAGAGCTCACCATGCAAGGTGCCATAGCAGAGTGTGACACTTGCAGGCTCCATGTCCTCCTTGGTCCCGGCCATCATGGGTTCCCACACTTCTCCTGCAGCTCAGCAGCAGCACTGTCCCTGGAAAACAGAGCTGGGGGCTCACTGGCATTTCCAGGAAGGAAGAGATCTGGCCACATGACAGTGGCAGCCCTGGAGCAGGGCTGGCCAGCAATGCCTCACTGCCACTTCACTGAGCAGAGCGAGAGAGTGCCCTTGGCGCAGCTACAGGGCTCGCATGGCACCGCTGAGAGCTGAGCACAGGGCAGGCACCAGACACAGGAGGTGGAAATGTGGTGGGGCAGGCACAGATCCACCACAAGCACACTTTGCTCTTCAGCAGGCTAGGGATACCTAGCTAGGCCTGCCAAGATTTGTATGCTAACAGGTCAAAACTCAACCATTATTTCAATAATTTCAAATAACACTTTTCACTGAAACTTGAATTTTGACACAATTTGAAAAAGTGGTCGAGATGGGAGAGGATGACATCTGGGAATTTTCATTATGCATTCTATCTTAAAATGGGGAATAGTTAGGATCAGAAGCATGCTAACTACTTGGAGCCTCTAAAATATATCCATATCTTAGGTATTGTAAGCCAATGCCATATCTGACTAGATATATATCATATCTGTGTTTTAAAGATATAATTATTACTAAGATGCTGAAGATAATGTCCCAACAACCCACTTTTATCCCCAAAGAACTAACCAATTTACCCTATTTCCATAGCAAATGCCTTAAGAAAAGTGAACAGACTAAATAATTTTTAACAGCCTAATTTTTCTCCTAGTGGAATGTTGAAAATTGCTCTTAAACATCACCCCCATCTACCAATATGCAGCACATTACATGAATGTCAAGTTATCACAAAAGTAGCAACGGGAAGATATTTTTCAATAGACGTTTATGCAGCAGAACAAATTCTGAAAAGCATTTTTCTTGTCTTTTCTGTGTTGTGTACTTTTTTTCTGGAAGGTTGTGAATGGTCTCCTGACATTGAATCACAGCTCACAAAATTACTTGTAAAGAATTGGACTTGGATGGCCTTTTTACCTCAATGCACCAAAAGCACAACTTACTTCATAGAGGGAAAGAGAAGAAGTTGTAGGAAAGAGGTTTCTTCACAACATGGCTAAGGTGAGAGATGTTGGTGCTGAACAGCAGAAACCACTGGCCTTGGCAGAGCTGAAGTCCCTTTCCTGTGGCTGCCCATGAAGTCTGGCAATTGGCATTTACTGCCACCCCTGCAACTGCTGTTGAAGAACTCAGGAGGTTCTGACAGTGCAACCGTAGGCACAAAGACAATGATTTATCTTGCATCACTCCCAAAGATTACATTGATATGTGACTCTGTTGTGACCTTTATTGGATTTTTTTTCTGTCAGATGGTAGTATTTAAAAGTAGATGAAAGAAGGACAGGATGATGTGGGTTTGAAGAGGAAAGCAGGAGAAAGGAGAGTTACAGTCAAAGACAAAAGAGAAATATTAAAATTCTGTTGAAAAACATCCAAAGTAAGTTCCCTCCCAAAATTATAAGAAAAAAATAAGACTGGTCTTAAACTCTTGTTTTAATAAGTAGTTTGGATGGTCCACTCTTACTTGCGGGACAAATCAAGTCCTTAAGTTGCTGATATTTGGGGATACTTGAAATTTCTTTACTCTGTGAGGCCAGCTTTATGTCAGCTCATGTCTGTACTCTTGTAAGTAGCAAATTGTCTTTCAGAGTAATTTTCAGAGTTACTGAAAACAGTGTATCTATGTATACAGGTATGAGGAGAAATGGCAAAACTCAATACTAAATAGAGTTTATGATTACTTATTGTACTTGGTGATCAGGGTATGTGTTACCATAAGTAACAACCCAACACTTAGCTCCTAAATAGGCTTCAGAAATTGGTATCATGACCCTATTCTTCATCCCAAGAGGGATGATTGCCTACTTCAGGTTTTTGTAGTGGCAGTAAAACTTCTAAACACAGATTTCTGTTTCTGAATGTCAGAATGAAAGTGTCAGCCATGTTCATCTGCAATTTCACTCCATGAGAAGACCTATAGTATCACCTAAGTCAGGAAAAACACTCTAAACACTCTAGATTTAATACATTACTCAGCCGCAGTCCTGGGAGAAGAAATGCACATCAGCTTCTCTCAATTCAATCTGTGGAGAGTTTCTTAGTGGAAAACAAGCAAGCAATTGTGGCAGTACAGCTTTAGTTTCAGCTTTAGATACCTATTTTAATGAGCAGCAGAATATTTTGGTGAAAACACTTGAATACACTTTGAAGACTGTGATCTCATCTTCATGGCTTCTAAAAGAACTGTCATATTCTCTTTTTTTTAACAGCACTTACTTACATTTTAAAAGGCTTCAATTAACCTCTCTTCTTCGAGTTTCACTCAAATAATTTTTACCCAAAAATTATTAAAAATACATAAGTCTTCTTAACTTAGTCTGAAGTCTGATAACCACCTCAAACATAGAAGAGGGGGAAACATTTGATATCCTTACAGAAAATTACTAGAGGTTGTATAGTAATAGTATCCAGAGGACACTTTAAAGACTCACAAACAAATTTCCTTAGGTAAATCTTTTTCCTTCAGAGCAGAAATTGTCGGTTTATTTTGAAACCACTTAGATCATGTTATTGGTTTTGGTAGAAAAGCTGTGAAAACATATTTTGTATAAGCAAAAACCATAACAAATTCCCAGCAGTAAGTTGTTTCTAAATGCCTTGAAGGTACAGTGGGGAAGAAACCGAAAATGAAGCAAAGAAGAGAAAAAAGCAATCTGTATCATGCTGCACCCAGTAAATATTGCAAGGTTAGATTCCTCAGTCCAATGTAGTCATCCTGCTACAGAGCTCTGTGTGTTACGGGTCCTGCAATGTTTCCCACTTCTGCTGATGCAGGCACCTTTTGGGTAGCTGACATTTTTGCTGCCATGGGAGCTGGAGGGAAACTCTGGCAAGCACTAGCTGTAATTTCTTTACAGATGGAACACATCCCCCTCAAAAATATATTAATCTATCCCTTATTTTAATTCCCTATTTTAAGTAAAATTTTAGTTCTTCTTCATAAGAAGTCACCAGAATATGATTTAAGTTATAAACTTTAAATATTTTAGCATGAAATGTATTCTTACATCTTAGCACCAGAACATTGTGCTCTTTTGCCACCCTGGATGGAATCTCACCTCTTGAAACAGATTGCTATTTTGCTGTTCAGTTCAGGAGAAAGAAGAATTCCTATATTGAGCACTTTTTTGTTCTAAAAGTATTGAAATAGTACATGAAGTAACGGCTTAATCATCATTAATGAAGACAACCACAGTCCTCAGTCATTAATAACTGAAACTATACCTTCATGATATAAAAAAGGGAAAATTGTCCTTGCACAAATAAGCTCTAACAAATAGATGCTCAAAATCCAGAGGAAACAGTAAAATGCATCGTGTGATTAAACAGACCGACATCTGATTTTTTCTGAGTATCCATTAAAATAAAAGGTTTAAAGAAAAATTGCAGATTGGAGCAATGCATTGCAGATGTTTTCTTGGTCGAAAAGGAAAATACAAATTGAGTACACATTTTATTTCCATAAGAGATGAAAATGCAGGAGTCCTGTCCCTGCAGCAAGGGTAGGACAATGCCTAAGACATTCACACAGGCTTCTATCTTGTAGAAGCAGCTATGCCCAGCTGAGGGTGGCTTATCAATAGAGAAGAAATGAATAAAAGAGTTGACTGGAAACGTGAGGATATGAGGGTATCCTCTTCTGCTTGTTTTTCTGGTTGGAAGTCTCTGTATCCTGATTTGGAGCTAGCCAGGCATCTGGAACCAATTCAAGAGAAGCATGAAAAGCTTTGAGAAAAAGTCAGTTCTAACCTGGCTGCTATTTCTGGAGAAGACAGTGCCTTTGTCTGCTACCAGCTCACCAGCCTGATGTCCACAGGGGCTGTCTGTAGCCCTCTCTACCTGTTCTAAACAAAGGACTTGCAACGCAGAATAGGGCGCAAAAGAAATTGGAACAACAAACCCAGAAATATGATGTGTTGGAGACCCTGTGCTTCAAGTAAACAATTAAAAATCCAAATTGAACTCCCCTCCAGGAAGAAAACTCACAATTTGTAAAGTCAGTTTTATGCACTGTCATGAGGTTCCTCTGGCTGCCCCTCAAAGCCACCTGCCATAGAACAGGGATGGCAGATTACATGGCGTTCCCTGGGCATGTGGGTCTTTCAGGGTCTGACATTTGATTGTAGACTCCATTCTTTCTAAATGAAAGGGTTGTACATATTTTTAACAAGAATGCTAATGTGTGTGTGCATGTGTTATGTATATAATAATGTGTACATACACTAAATTATAATATATAATGTATATCATACTAATGCATCTACTATACATATAGTAGGTATCTGCTATACACATACATACATGAGATGTGAAAGGCATTGCATAATTCTAGAAAACTGTCAAAACCAGCCTTTGAATCACTGCTGATTATTGTTCAATGGTTTAAAAAGCTGAGTGATACATCACAAACTGACATTTTTCTGATGCATTTTGTAGATAAATGCTATCCCCAGGCAAGGCACCTGTAAGATACTAGTTATTAGATGGGCAGCTTATTCCCTAGTGTGCACAGGAACAGGCACACAAACCTCAAAGCAGAAGCTGGAGAGGGGCAGCCTTCCCAAACTGATTGCTTCCTGGAGGCCACAGAACATCTGCAAGGTGATGGCAGGTCATGCACAGAAATGCACATTCTCTCTCTGGTGCTCCTCACCCCTTTCCCCTCAAGCATCCATTTGCATCTCTTCACTAAATCATTGCCATTCTCAGCATAATGACCTGGGAGGCTCAGGGTGCTTCACAGCACCCCCCCAGACAGCATCAGTTCTGGAAAGAGCAGGAACAGTCCACGTAGACAAAGGAGCTTAGGGAACTTGTCTCTCAGAGATATTTCTCTAAAGGCCCGACTGAGGACATGCCACTAAATTACCTCTCTGGCAATTTTTATCTCTAGTGCTGGTTTGCAGCACATTGGCAGCAGAAAAAGGACACTGTTCCCAGCTGGAGATGACAGAGAGGCTCCCTCAGATGACACAACACCTTTTTCCTTTTTCTCTTTCCTTCTGCAGAAAGGGAAAACAAAGCTGTCATCTCCTGGTGCAAAACCAGGTCCCAAGCCAGGTCCTCCCCCACCTCCAGCATGATGTGGCTGGCAGTCAGGATCTAACTGAAGGAGTCCTCACCACTGCATTTCCCTGTTCCAATCACAGCAGGGAATATATCTGTGTATTCTGCCACTCCTGGGGCACCAGGCTCCTCAGCAATGAGATGCCCTTTTTCTAAATATGGAAATAAGAGAAAATGAGAGGAAGGGACAAGAAGGGAGGAGGAGGAGGAGGAGGAGGATGGGCTTCTGTAAATTCTGTCCTTTCTTCTGGGCCTGAAAATAGGTGGTGTCTGCAGTTTCCACTATCTTAGAGGTAGTGAAGGCAGGGAACGCTGCCCACAGCCCTGCCTACAGCCTCACATCCTTTGTGGATGTCAGTAGTGCTTTTCTGCTGGAGGGTGGAAGGGTTGGTCACCAGCAAGTCACTTGGTGTGTTTGCAGAAAGATGTGGATAATATTTAGAAAGTAGAAGTGGCACCACAGTTTGTAAACACATCTTTCACTATTATTTAAATATTTTCAAAGTTTAGTAGTTGTTTAGTGCAAAAAAGCTGTGGAGAACTGGTGCCAGATTTAACATCAGCAGGGATTTGGATGGGAATTACTGACAGAAAGTTACGCTACTTTTTAACATAAATTTGGCATCAGACACAACAAAGATTACCATCATTGCTGCAGAAAAAAAAAGATCAATGAAGTATGAGAAAACACTGGAAATTAATATTTATATGTAGGAAGATTGACTGGGAAGCCTGAGAAACAAATTACCATGTTTCCCTCATCTTAATTTGCTATTCCACATCTTATATTTTCATGTAGTGAAATTAGATATAGTTTTTTATATTTTGGCCTAACTTGGAGATGATCTCAGAACATTTTTAAGGGAGTGCTCTTCTACTTGTAAATTAGTCTTATTTGGGTATCACACCTATGTGACAGTGAACATTTTTTTTATTCCGTAGTCATGAAAGATCACTCATGATGTAGAAGAAACTATGCTGATATTTCTTCTGTGCCCTTTAGTATCCATTAAACCCCACTGGAATTGACCAAAAAATGTTTAAATGTCTTTCTGCTTTTTATTAACCTTTCAACAGATGACTATATTTTCCCCAGAAATATTTGGTTCAGTGTTGAACCTCTTTTTCGTTTGTTTAACTGTATGGGATAAACTAGGGTTCAATTTGAAGAACATTTTTACTGCGTGGAGAAATGATATTAATATGATATTAATATCTGTCTGTCCTTATTAGCAGGAGTTTCCAGTATTTGAATGTGGAGCTCTGGTGTATTTTACCATTTTGTTTTTCATTGAAAGAAACTTATTATATGTAAAAAAGGCTGCATAATAATACTAATCATTAAGATATGTTTTAATGCTATGAAAACCCCATAATTACAGTATCCTAATCTGCTGTTTAATGTCAGTTACTTCAGTGAGGTTTCATATATTCAAGATGTTTCATGGCATGGAAAAACAGACTTATTTTTCGGTTTTTTTACTTTCACAATAAACAAGTTTTCCTGAACTGGGCAAGTGGGTCCAATGATCTTCATGCCCTTTATATCTCTAAATCAAAATTGAAAATTGGGTATGATAACAAGCCTATTAAGATAAAGAAGATTACTTACTTAATGGAGTATGATACCACATTTTCCAATTAGTTGTCTTTTTAATTCATTGTATAAGGAGGTGGCTATTGCCAGGGACTTGTTCTTCTCTAATTGGAATCCAGTTTTTATGAAGCATAATTGCCTATTAGAGCAAGTGCATTGATGTCTTTCATTTAGTAAAATCACTGTTCTTCAAATATGCAGGCAACTGTCATAGTTCCATCAAATTCTGTGGAATAAGCGACACGTGTTACTAAAAATAAATGCAAAATTCCAGTAAAATCAACTTTTAAAAAAAAGTACAGTGAAGTATCTAATATCAGCAGTAGAAAATTTTCCTTATTAAAAAAATTTCTTGCAAAATTCAGATATTTGTTTGCTACTTGCCAGAGCTGAAGAATGTCAAGAATGTTTATCTTTTGTGTGTGGGAAATCAGTGACTGATGGATAACATAAAAGACTGTTTGAGAACTAAATTCTGAAGTAGATGCTATTATACACTCTCTGACAGTTAACTGAGTGCTGCTGTGTATTATAATTACCTAAGAGTTTCGTTTTTTAATTTTATTTTAACAAAAACAAACCCTTCTATTATTCTGATTACAGTTGATAATCAAACTACTAGCAAAATATATTTTTATTAAAATAGTGCATCTGTCTTTAAATGCTTTGTGAAGTCTTGTCTTTTTTACTCAAATTTCATTTATGTGAGGAAAAACCAGATTGAAAGGTTCTGACAATGTCAAAATGGCTCATTTTGACATCTCTGAATGAAAGTCTTATATTTTTTTTTCCTTGAAATGGCTTTTTACTTTGGTTTTGTGTTTCATACAAATATATGTCAGATGTGTGAAAAATATAAATTGGAAAGAATTGATCCATCTGAAAATACATATTTTTCATTTTGCTGAGCATGGTAATATTCAGGTTTTCCAGGACTGGGATCAAAATGTCTCTAGAAAACTCTAAGGTTTGGAAGGGTTTTCATTCTCCATATCGTTCTAGCTTTGCCTTAAGTTATGGAGCAGACTTACCAGAGTTACAAATGAAATGGCCTCTAATAACTCTCTGATGTCTACCCTTGAAATGTGAACAGACACAAAAGCTTTAAGACAAGCAGCTTTTGGGTGTCACCTTGAAATTCAGAGACACTTCTCTCTGGTGGCTCCATTTAGCAATTCTTGAAGAGTAGAACTGAAACAAAAGAACTACATTGTCTTTTCTTCAAACAACTCTTATCCACCCTGCCAAGGAGATGGAGATGTTCTTCTGGAGAAAATTTGAAGCCTGAGAAAGGTTCAAGTCTTGCTTTTACCTTTCAAAATTTTCTGCAAACCATGCAGTGGTCATTAGCTTGTGCTAGGTATCTCAGAGTGGTTGTCCATGGTTCTCTGCCAAGTTATCCTTGTATCAGCAGAGAAAGGGAAGTAGAAATAGGTGAAATTTGAGGATGTTATTCTAAAAATGGAGGCAAAATAAACAAAGATCTTAGGCTTTGGGAAGGCAAGATTATGTTTTTCAGAGGTGGTACAGTGGATTTGTCAGGGACCAGACTTCCCAAAGAGATCCAGATCCCCTGACCCCTTGGCCACAGTAATGGCAAGTTGTGGTCCAAACTGTCACCAAGTCTAATCTTGTTTTTCATCTGTCTTCAGCTGATTGCATGCACATAGTACTGCCCAGAAAAGGTCTGAGGCCAGCCAGAAGGGAGGAAGATGAAAAGCTTCCTACTCAACTGCTAGCATGACCTGTTACCTTGCCTCTCCTATACGACAGCCAAGAAGAATAAGACAGAGTTAGTGGCAGAACAGCTCTGAGCACAGTTTTAAGATTTTTACCATCATGATTGCTAGAGTTGGGGATTGCTCTTGATGTCCTCATCCTAAACCCCTTCAGGGATCTTTCTGTGGAAGCACTTCTGAGTCAGCACAGGTCAGCACCAGACCATGGCCAACACAAAGAAGGTGAGGATGTTCTGCTTGATGTTGTGGTTTCACCCTCCTAGACCTACATCTACCGCCAGCAATGTATAGTCTTGTGTGCAGCATCTAAAAATGAGAAGCAAACTTGCATGTTCTCCAGCTGTTAAAACACTGAGAGCCCATGGTGTCCCTCTTGCTGTGGCACCTGTTCACACCCACAGGGCATGGGCAAGGGGAGGGGATGACATGCCAAGGCAGGATAACAGGCAGGGCTTTTCGAGGTAAAGAATGACAGACAATGCTACCACTAGGACATTTCTCACAGGAAAGGGAACGGCTCAGGCAAGTCTGCATGCCTAAATGAAGCTCCTGATCAGGAAAAATGAAGTTGCCAATGTACTGAGCACGTCAGAACCCATGGCAGGATTTCCAAAAGCAAACCATGGCTGTGCAAACCTCTGTGCCCTTCTGTCTTCAGAGATGAAGCAGATACACAGGACTTGATGAAAATCCATAAGGGCTGGGAGGTGAGATAAATTAGGGCTTGCTCAATGCTAGTTTGTAATGTGATTCTTCTTGGTTTTGTCCCCAGAACAGGTGATCCTCAGGCTGAGTATCAGCTTATCTGTAGGAAAACCAAAACAATTTAAAATGTATTATATAAAGCCAACTATATAAACAGATTGAGATAATCTCTGTTTTTCTTTGTTTCTGCTCATTATAAAGTATGCGGCAAATTTATTTCCTTTTTCTACTTTTCCCAATAAACTAGGTAAGACAACAAAGTTCTGACAGCATTTATACATCCTAATACATGCACATAAGCTCTTTTATCTATAATTAAGCAACCTTTATAGAACATAATAAAAAACTACATACTAAGTGAAATGCCTATCTTTGTGTTTTTGTTGGGTTTGTTTGGATTTTGGAGGAGGGAGATTGTTGCGTTGGTTTTTATTAATTTTGAGTGGTGGAAATATATTCCACTTTAGAATAAATTTACAGTACTGTAGTGAAGACTATCAGGAGAACCCATTAAAAGCTGTTACATATCTTGTTGTTTATTGTAGCCCTGCGATATTATAATAATAGCACTCAGGTATTTGAAAGATTTCCCTCATGCTGTAACTGTAGTTGCATAGTTGAATTCTGATATTTGGTAGTTTGACCTCCAGTCCCTACTGGAGCAAATGTGGGGAGAGGGTACAAACTATCCCTATATCCAAATCATTCCACGTTGATTTTTAATACTGTGCAGTTCTACCAGAGAAATACAAACAAACTACAGTACAGGCAATTACACTGACCACATTTAGAAGTAAATCTCCAGGGAGGAAAAGATGAAGCATTCATATGGATGGATTGACAGGTTTGTGCTCAGAAAACTCTAAATTCACCTGTCTTTCATAAATGTAAATACTGGCTTAATAAAGAATACCAAGACACTGGAAAAATAAACATGTAAAAGAGATATTTTAAGATGTAGGCACTATGTACTTTATGTTACACTATCCATACTGTGTGGTTTGTGGTTTGGAACAAAAGCAATTGCTCAGTTATTTCTCCCCAATACTAATAATAACAACCTTTTACGCCAGTAACCTGCCAATGAACTATGGCCAGAAACGAGTCCTCAGGTCCATATTCCCAGCTGGAAAAATGGCCAGAGGTGCTGCACACACAATAGTTCCTATTGACTAGCTGAAAGTTAATATTCTCTTGTTGTTCACAAGAATTTGTATTTAATATATGATTCAAGTGGCCAAAGCAGAAGGCACAGTAAACTAAGAGGGCCAGCTGCTCACCAAAATCCATGAGCCTGACACTGAGCCAGAGGCACAATCTACTGCATCCCTTCATAGTTCCTTAGAAATGTAATCGGGGATTTTGTCCTACCTCCCCAAAACAGTGCATCTGGCAAATTCCCTTGCCTCTTACAGCTCAAGGCAGGCAGCTGAAGCCATTGTGCCATGTGAGTGATGAGAAAAGGGACAAAGAGCAAAGTGGAAGAGGAACCTCGGTTTGCTCAAATATCAACAAGGTGCTTGCAATCTTCCTAATATTGTATTGAACTAGTCAATAAGTAGATAAATTACTTTGGTGGAGAAGGAAAAGGAATTTCAACATCCCCTGGAGGAGAGAGAGAGGAATATCACTTAAGTGGACACATGCTCAGAAGATTGTGCTTCAGACGAATATTTGCAATAAACCAGCAGCATGCCTTGGGTTTGATATGGGTTTAAACCACTCTTTTTCATATTGCTATTTCTATTTGTATGCTTCAACTCAGGGCTCGTTTTCGTTTGGTTTTTTTTAAAGTGGTGCTCAACTGCTACATAATTAAAATTTTTAGGGCATTTGAAAATTATCTACGGGGTGACTGAGTCAGATTTTGATTGGTTGTGTTTAATAACAGATGTTTGTTAGTACTGTAGAGCAATATACCAACATATTGCAAAATTTTCCATTAGAAATGTGTATTTTTTATAAGAAGAACATTTAATTGATTTACCTTGTGGTAATAATTTTTTTTAATCTTAGTCATGTATTAAAATAGATGTATTTTACACAATGAAAAATATAAAAAACATCTCACTAACTAACATCCTCTCACATCAGAGTTATTCTGGCTGTGAGCACAGTTCTCTCCATCTGTGGTAGATGACTGAAGAGATAAGCAAACTGTATTCTTCTTGAATAGGGAGGAAGAGTAGATGTATATAATCCTGGGGTGTTAAATCACCTTAAGGATGATAGCAGCAAACTGCCAAAAATTGATGGGGATCTCATTTAATATCAGCTCAAGTAACAAATTATTACTCCAGTTTTACAGCTGGGAAACTGAGGCACAGACATGCTGTGTAATTTCTCCAAATCTGCTCGAGGAGACTGCTGGCTGTGCTGATAAGAAAACACTGAGCTCCTAGCAAACTAATGGATTTGTTGTACAGCCCTTCATACACTAGACATCCAAGATAAATCAGCAGCAGTTAAATTAGAAAACAGTCTTAATTTTGATGCTTTCTCATAACTTCTTACCTTTTTCTAAACCCACAATTATTTCTCCCTCTTATCTCATTCCATACCAGTACTTTAATTTTAAAGTTGAAACCCTAACACAATTCTGGCCAACATTTGAGTTTCTTTTATGTCCTGTTCCCCACTAGCTTAGAAAAGGGGAGCTGTGCATTTTGGGGTTCTCTCCTCCAATGCACTATATTGCCTGCATAACTTCCAATTGAACAATTAACTAGAGTACTTAAAATGTGGAGTTTTCAACAAAGCTGAAATAGAAATCCCAAATACTCTATTCCTCAACATGCTGAATTACTGACTCAGACAAATGCTTTTCTGATAAAAAATTTCAGAAGGCTCACAGCCCCCCTAGAAAAATTATTTAATATCAGTATAAAACTTTCCCTTGTTTATTTTTTAAACCCTGCATCCTAAATTGTTCTTAAAAGTCCTGCAAAGAAAGGCTTCCTTCAGGCAAATCTCTCCAGGGGTTCTGCCACACCCAGTGCTCTCATGTCATAGGGAGAATGCTTAGTCAAGCCCCATTCTGCTTGCCTCTAAGAGGGAGCAAAATGTCTGAAGTGAGTATTAAATCTCAACTTTACTCAGACAAAGCTGTCTGGAACAAAGTGGACAGAAATGTGCTAAATGGCAATATGGCATATGCTGAACCCTTTTAGTAGCACACCTACTGAAAATCAGGGAACTTGGTGAGATGCTCTTAGTTAGCTGCTTTCCAGATATCTCCTGAAGGTGTTCTTTGCCTTTCTGTCTCCTTAGAAAGAGTTTGTGCCCTCTGAATAACTGAGCAAAGTTAGGGGTGGGAAGTGGAAGATTTGGGAGCTTCCTTTCTGCAGAAAAGAAGGACAGCTTAGGGATCAATAAATGCCATGAAATTCTCTATTTAAATTAGAAAAAAACCCCAACAATTGCTATTCAACACCATTATACCACTTATAAATAGAGTCATAGAACTTTTCAGAATTTAAATCAAGAATAAAACAAATTTAAAGGTGTTACAGTGTGGAAGAGATACAACTTGTACCAATCACAGGAGTGATATGGGAATATTTATTTTATGTAAAAAAAAATTAGACCTGCTATTAAGCATTTTATTTTGTCAGAGCTTTGTGACAAGACACTGAAATCACTAGGATTCACAAAACCCATGATCCTTAGGGAAACTCAATCTTCCAGACCTTCTCCATCTTTTTTTTTAATATTAGTCCCAAAGCGGAAGCAGATTCTGATTATTGGAATAAGTAGTACAGGTACCCACAGTTACACAGACAAATGAAAGACAAAATCTTGGAGGAACGTATTTCAGATATGCTAGTGGTAGAAATTTGTAAGCTAAGGCTGCATTTAAAGTAACAATAAATATATATGCTTGGGCTACCTTATATTATATTATTCTGGCAGAAGGACTGCATGTAAATATTAAATTAATAATTTAAGTTTGTTTACCTACAGTCTCATGTTTTTCAAGAAATCCTTAAGCTGAAGATTTCATTTTAAGTAATTGCAAACATCTGATCTAGTGCAATAGTTTGACAGCTGGAAAGTGTAACATGGAAAATGTGTAAGAGTTTGCATTTCCACAGCCTAACACCAGTCAGACTTCTGCTATTTTGCTGCCTTTGTACCAGCCTCTTCCATCATATCATACATTTTAATGGAAAAACATTGCAGTAATCAGTTTGAGAAGACTTAAAACCAGGGATAGAACCTGACTTTAAAAAAGCAAAAGCCTGGAAATATTCTCCAGTGGGAAGCAATTAGAACAGTACAGGAAAGTTAGGTGCTAGTGAGTGCTGCAGAAGGCAAACAGAGCAGTGCAGCCATGGAAACCATCGCAACAGCAGGTCCTCTCTGATGGAATCCACAGAACCTCAGAGGGATACACAGAGCTCCCAAAACTGCACCCTCTTCCTTTCTCTGCTTCCTGCTTCCTTCCTCTTCTGTCTTGGTATGAATCATCATCGGTGAACAGGTGAAGAGGAGCTGTCAATCAATATGCTCTGTGGATTCCAGAAATAGGCTCCTGAAGCTCTTGTCAAAAAAGAAAAGCTTGTTCTTTCCCCCATAAAATATGCATTATTTCCTAGTTGCCCAAAGCCCAAAATCACAAGACGTATAACTTCTTTTAAAAAATGGAGTCCCACTTGAAATAATTTCTTAGCCAGCAGATGACTGCCCCAAAATGCCACAGTTTTGAGTAGAGGATACACAGCTTCTGAAAATAAGCAGAAAACTGTCAGACAGTATGTGCAAATGAGAGCCAAATAGATAAGAAAAGGTATTTTCATAATTTATGAACAGGTGCTAGCAAATAAATATATCCTACAAAATACAACACTCCATTACTCTTGCCTTATTCACTAACTAGAGAACCGTATGTATTATAAAATCCCCAAAAATAACCAAAAATAGTGAGTGGTGTTCATTACTGATGTCATTCCACTGAAGCTAGCACAGACACAGTGGGGAACAGAATCTGGGTAAGCATCTCAACTACCCTTATTTAGATGAGTACTACTTAAATAAAATCCATTTAGCAATCCTAATCTTTTAATATGTAATCCCTAGTGGTAGTTATAAGAAAAAAAAAAAAAGAAGAAGAGAAAGGAAAGGAAAAGAAAAGAAAAAAAAAGAAAAGGAAAAGAAAAGAAAAGAAAAGAAAAGAAAAGAAAAGAAAAGAAAAGAAAAGAAAAGAAAAGAAAAGAAAAGAAAAGAAAAGAAAAGAAAAGAAAAGAAAAGAAAAGAAAAGAAAAAAGAAAAGAGAAGAAAAGAGAAAAGAAAAGAAAAGAAAAGAAAAGAAAAGAGAAAAGAAAAGAGAAGAAAAGAGAAAAGAAAAGAAAAGAAAAGAAAAGAGAAAAGAAAAGAAAAGGAGGTTTAACTTGAGACTACTTTAAAACACTTCAGATACCATACAAAATGATATTGCAGAACCATATGAAATACGTCAAAAAGAAGTAGAAAACAAACACAGATACCATTCATTGTGCTTTTAAAAACTCAACATGTTCATATAATTAATAATTTGGAACTTTAAATAAAGAAGGATCTCCCTGTCTGAAATGTAATTGTTTCAGCATACTTTTACATGGATATGTCTTTACATATCGTCTCCCTTCAGGAAGTAGCTGAAGACTAGCAATGTTTGTAAATCATTGTGTAAGCAGCCACAGAAGTATTTAACCACAGCAGCATTAAATTCATTTTGACCCAATTTAACTAAAACCCCTGCTTTTTAGAATGATGTTTTTACCATCATTTACACATAAATCCAGTCACAGACATGGTGGTGAAAGGACTGAATGGATAGGGGACCCATGCTTTTGATTTGTTTTGTGGGGCTTGTGGAGATTTTCGTGGATGGGTTATTTGGGGGGGGGGGGGGGGGGGTGGAGTTAGTTTGATTCTGATTACATCAATTTTTCTTTGAAATTCCTTTGTAGAATTACTTCACATTTATTATGAGATCCACGCTGCCGGCCGGGGTGAGCAGGGAAGAAGGACGTGTCCTGCTCTCCGCCGACGCTGCCGCTCCCCGGCCCCCGCAGCAGCCGCTCCGCGGGGCAGGGGCCGAGGGGGTCCGCGCACACCGCCCGCCGCGGGACGCCACTGCCACCTGCTGAGGGCACCGAGCTACTGACGGTCCCGGCCCCCGGCAGACCCCCGGGCCCCCGAGGCCGCCCCCGGGACAGACTGCGACGGATCGGGGCACCACCGGGGCTGAGCGTTGCCGAGGATGCGGAGGATGCGGAGGATGCGGAGGATGCTTTCGGCCCCGCACTCAGTTGCGAGTGTTCACCCAGCAGCATCACAGCGCTAAGGACGGTATCAAATACAGATAGATTTAGGGCCACTGGTTTGTCCTTCCTTTCCCTTCCCACAGCTTCTCAGTTTACAAGCTCCAGCTTTTTAAAGCAGATGGTTGGGATGTCTTAAGTGAAATGAAATGTTTAGTATCTTCATGGTTGTGGAGCATCTCCACAATGTGTGTTTTACTGTAATTTTTTTTCCCCTTTAAAAAGCACATTGTTTGATTTCAAAGATGTGCTTTAGGAAGAGAATGTGCTGCTTCAGTGGGCAGCAAATAATTATGCAAGAGAAGGTAAGGTTACACGGTGGAAATTATTACTCCATTTGGGTGCATGAACCCAAACTGCCTTCAATAAGGCTCTCAACCAAAAGCAATGTGCAAAAAATATTGTCACATACCATAGGAAGGAGAGAAAACCTGTTTGTTTTGTAACCGGGAATAATATCCTAATCAATATTACTTGGGGTCTAAATCAACACTGGTCTTCCAAAATTGTCATCAGTATTTCACGTGCTCCCCTCTTTAGAAAATAAAGTCAGTAATTCCTTGTCAGTTGAGCAGAAATAAGCAATAAAATGTTTATTACTTTCTGAAGCCCATTTGTTTCAGCAGGAAACTGCCTCCACTGTTACACTACTCGAGTGTACAGATTCCCTCTGGAAACAGAGAGGTGTCCTTATCTGTATGAATTTAAATATGGAAAGAGACAGTGAATGGAAAGAACAACTTCAATAAGATATTTTAGGTTACAACTGAATCGTGTGTTTATGGCACCGGACAGTGTGCTCTGCAAAATGTTCCAAAACACTAATCTCTAAGCTTTCAACTATTTCTCCATTCTGCTCCAAATGTTCTGTGAAACATTTTAAAGAAAAAACAAACAAACAAAACAAGGTTTGCTATCAGGATCTAACATAAAGAAGATAGAATGATTACGATAAGCATTTTGAACTGAGTTACAAAGGCAGCTTGTTGGTTTTACTTACCACCCATATTTATCACTTAGGCCATCATTTAATTTTGAAATACGTACAAGTTTTGCTTCCAGTACATGACCCTTACGTTATAAAAGCAATTTTAGAACCATAGTTTTATAGTGAATCTTTTAGAAGATAATGGCTTAAATTTCTACTTTCCCTCTTTATTGCAGTGATAGGATAGCTGCTTCTATAAACCAATCTAGATAATATGTCATATCTCTCTTCAGCTGCTACTGCTCACACGATATAGGAAACCTTCCTGCTACTGGTTACTCATTAAAGTTAAGTGGTAGGGATCCACATGACAAGGTTAAGTTTCAGCACTTTAAACCCTGCTGAAAGTTGCTAATAATAATGTTGAATTTTCATTCCAAGCATTTATGGTATCATCAACTTGAGCTGGTTGTTTTCTTCTTCTCATTAGTTGGAACCAATGAACCTCTCTGCAGAATAAAAATCTTCAGGCAGAATAACAAAATAGCAGTCATAAATAAAACAACATAAATGGTTTTAATGGGAATGTCCTATTAACCAGAGCCAAAGTTTGATCAGGATTTTAAAAAAGGGCTAGAAATTTCAACACCCTAGCAGGGAAATTTTAACAAAAACGTGATATTCAGACTGGGAGCTCTCAATGCTTTCTTTAAATGGTCCACTAGGTAAGGCAATTAAAGTAACTAGTCCCTTATAAAAAAATAAAATTAAATGCTGCCTTTTTATTTGGGGATAATAAGATTTCCAACAAATCATCACCCATAACCTCTTGATACTGAAAAGTCATGCTGCAAAAATTTCAGCCAAATTCAAACCATCTCACAAGGAAAAGAAAGAGATGAGAAAAGGAAGGATGTTTGCTATGGCAGGGAGGGCTGGAGAAAGGAATGGGAAGTCAGTGTGCTGCAGAGAGTTGGGACCCATGGTGGAGACAGGGCAGGCACCTGGTCCTGTGATGTTCTTCAGGGTTATGCTCACATGGGACTGTGCTATGATGCCTCTCTCTGCTTATTGTCACTGCTCCTCTCTCCTTCTTAGAGAGGCAATTGGAGGAGCTATTACATCGAAGGCAGATACCACTGCTACCCTTTCAGCCCTCTGCCCCTGCACGTAAGGTTTGTGATTTTGCCACAGGGGCAGGGTATCAGCAGTGACAGATGCTTACGTGTCCTTAGAGTATTGACCAGGTCAAACTTATCAATGGGTTTTTATTTCACGGGGTAGGTCATAAAGTATTCATTGCCAAGGTCATCTAGACTCATGGAATATTTTAGATTGGAAAGAACTTCTAGAGGTCATCTACTTCAACCTGTCCAACGCGTGGCTCTCATCAAATTTATGCCAGGTTCCTTGAGGCTTGCTAAGCTTTGAAAAACTCCAAGGACAGAGATTTCACAACATATATGGGCACCTGTGCCAGTGTCTGACAACCCTCATGGTAAAAGGTCGTGGGTTTTGCCTTATATCCATATTTGTGCATCTTGCTTCTCATGCAAATACTTGCCTAGTAAATCTGGCCTATGACATTTAATCATCCTCTCCCTAGCCCTACAAGGATATTAAAACCCACTTTTGGCTCCTACGTTTCCTTGCAGACAATAATATATGTGGATACATAAAACAAGATAGCTTTAGATTTTACTTTAATTTTATTCTGCTTTGAAGCTAAATAATTACCTCCAGCCTTTCTCTAGGGCTACTGTTAGATCACCCCTTTAAGCAGTGTGGGAAAAAGCCCTGTTCTGAACTATCATCTCATTCCCCACGTTTATGATTCCTGCTTACCTGTTGTAAATTCTCTCACTATTGTTCCTGTCTTACAGCCTCACTAGATGACCTAGATTCCTCTTAACATTTCCTTTCTTGTTTTTCACCTTTCTCCTGATTAAGACTTTTGAAGTGGGTGCTTGAGGATGAGATTTAAGAACATGTATAAGTGCCTAACCATGCCTGTAGAAGCAAAAGAAGGTATTCTTTTCTGATGTGCTATGGTTCCAACAGCTCCAACTGAATGCCTTTACTCATCCAATTTACTCATCCAAGGAGCTCTTGAGGGCCCTATTGACCTTAGACACTCTTGCCTCCATCTTTTTGTGGTTTATCTCATGACAGGAATGAATCTCACTGAATTCAACAGGAACACAGTAGTAGAAAGGAGGAGTCCCGAGCATACAATTCCCACTGAAGGTTTCCAGCCTTCTCTGATACACTAATGGAAACACATTAACTGTCAGAGTTCTTATCAATTGCTGCTTTCTGTGGTGCCTCTAGCTTATGAGTAAGCTCTTGTTATGTCACCTGAGTAACTCAGAGGGCACATCTTATTCAAATTCTTTGAGGATCATAGACGCTGCCAAATTATTTGAACGAGCACATGAAAAAGGCCAAATATCTTCACAATTTTATGAAAAGGGGCAGTAAATTAAATTTCTATTTTAAAACGCACCTTCAGAATATATGAGGTTAGTGATTAACAGTCTAATTTAGAAAGAATGTCACTTCAGTTACAATGAATTACAATAATTTGGTTTTGAGTCCTACATTTAGGCTATGAATAAAATTTCAGGTGGAAGAGCATTTGTATGCAAATGAACAACTAATGATCTTTAGAGAATATAAAGTCCCTCCTAGAACTTCAGAAAGACTTTAGATGACAGTAGACTCTGTGCTTTAGCCCCTAAAATTTTAAGTCCTATTTCAAGAGTAGAAACCAGACTCCTATGATAGGACTGAGCCATCTCAATGATACATGAAGTGTATAGACATCTTCACATGAGGGCCAGACAAGATAGGGCACCAAACAAGGAACCTTTTAAACTCTCCAGAAGCACGCAGACAGTATCCTCTCTTGTGCCCCGTACATGAGATTACTGATGCTGCCAACCGGTCCCAGTGGTCGGGGGTCAGAGTACTCCCTCAAGCCTCAACATGGCTCTGCTACCCAGGAGCAACACCTAGAGATGTACAGCAGTTCTGAAGTATAAGAACTCTGAGGCAAGAGCACCTTAAGTGGTTGGCTCTCTCCTTGCTGCTCCGCACAGACTTTTATTAAAATTATTTGGACCAAGGAGAGTAAAGGTGAGAACATCTCCACTATCTACTAGTTAGTATATAGAAACAAACAACAAAAATGGTTCCAGTTGAATCAAGTGAAGACTGAGGTGCTTCTATGTATTTTCAGAAGAGAAAAAATTAGGTGATTCTAAAATATTAATGTCCAAAAATTTCAATGCCTCAAAGATTAGGCCACAATTAGATAGGAATTTTCAAAATCAGAGCTGCCGTAGTACAAGTGGAAGAGATGTGCAGAGATGGAGAGAGGAGATGGCCAGAAGTCCATGTTTGGCAGATAATAAAGGTCACTGTAGTTTAAAGGAAAAGCTCATAGTAAGATACACCTCATGTATTTCGTTACTTCATCTGCCACCAGCTTTTTTCAGGTACATCCCTAGATGCCTAACTAAGACTAGATATCACTGTGTCTTTAAGGAATTTTGCTAGCTCTAGGGATCAAGCTAAACTTTCACAAAATATTTTCTCCATACCAAAAGAAACCAGAAATAAGTCCAAACAACACAACAACAAAAATGTTTACTTGTTTCCTACACTAGAAATGTGAAAAAAAAATCCTCTTGATGAATTCGTAAGTATCTGTATTCTGACCTTGCAGGATTTCTTCAAGTCTGCTGTGGGTTGTTATCATGCCTGCTGGAAGGAACTGCTGACATGCAAGCTAACCAAATCACACTCTTCTGCTTGAAAACAAGCAGTTTTGAAGGCAATATCCCAAGGATCTTTTTTCATATGTAGAAACTCTTCTAGGCTATAAAATCTGCAATTAACATTGACATTTTTGATTGGCATGTTTTCTTCAGAACTTCTAGGTATTTTGAGGAATATTATTTTGCAAATCCCTGTCTTCTAAGAAAACAAACTTTTCTATCTGAAATAATATTTCATATTCTATTCTATTCTATATGTATTATATTCCCAGTTTAGGACTCTAAACTGTTCTGCGGTTCTCAGTATAGACTATGGGTTTTGGTCTTTTCTCTTTTCTTTTCTTTTCTTTTCTTTTCTTTTCTTTTCTTTTCTTTTCTTTTCTTTTCTTTTCTTCTCTTCTCTTCTCTTCTCTTCTCTTCTCTTCTCTTCTCTTCTCTTCTCTTTTCTTCTCTTTTCTTCTCTTTTCTTTTCGTCACGTGACTTGTTTTGCTAGATTAGAGAGTGGTAATGATCTGTGGCAGGGTTTGCACCCTTCAAGACATATGGCTTTGTTTTGTCACCAGACTGTTTGTTTGGGAGTCCAGATAGTTGCATCACAGACGGAGGAGAAGAGGAAGGAAGGAAGGAAGGAAGGAAGGAAGGAAGGAAGGAAGGAAGGAAGGAAGGAAGGAAGGAAGGAAGGAAGGAAGGAAGGAAGGAAGGAAGGAAGGAAGGAAGGAAGGAAGGAAGGAAGGAAGGAAAAGAAGTACCACAAAATAGTAAACAAACAAACAAAACCCATCCAAAAAAACCCCAGAAGGTGAAAGAGGAAGTGAAGCAGATGAAGAGTAGAGCCATTTAGGAGAGCACTCTTGGGGTTAGATAATGACTTTACAGGGAGGTGAGGCATACCTTATTAATGGAGAGTGATGTTTAGATATTTATTTAAGTAGGAATCAATGGAATAAAATAATTCCCTTATCAGGGATTAATATCTGATGAGTAAGAGGAAATACTAGAAGTCAGGAAGCAAAATGAACATTTTTCCAGGACAGGCCAGACAGCACACAAGTAAGGCCAGGAATTTCTGCCATTGATCATGACCATGTGAGGAGAGGAGGCCAAACTGTTCCTCTAGCTGGGAAGGAGCAAACAGGTCCTGGCAGAGGAAGGGCTCCATTACTAGCAGTTTGGGAACTGCCCTTGGATTTTACAGGTGTAATAACCAGGCAGAAGTGTTTCTAGCATGCCTGCAGCCAAGTAGGCACAGGTACTGTGAGTGAGCCATACATGTCTTGTCTTCTGATCAAAATTTAGCCTGTGCTGGTAGTTACACAGAGATGGACTGCTTGGAATGAAAGTCTGGGCACAGGATAGCTCTTTGTGGAGGCAGGTCTTCCTCAGAGATAGTACGTCCTAGCAGTTTACCATCAAAATCAACACATAAATGACACATCAAAACTAAATTTCTTTTGAAGGTACTCTCTTGAGTTTAGGGTTAAGGGACCGCATGAAGAAGAGACAGTTGGGCCATCCTTTCTGCTGTGTTCAGTGTATGAATGCCTCATGCTATTGACAGCCTTGCTTCTTCAATTTATGTGAAAAAAGTTTGCAGGAAAATATCCCAACGTCTTGGAATATTAATGCAATGTATTCCAACATTTTTTAATATTAATATCAGAGCCCCGCTACAGCTGCTAGCATGTTACATGCGCTGACTGGACAGCTTATAATGTGCATCCTAACATGCTGTTCACCTCATCTGACATTTTGTTCATGGTTTGTTATGCAATAGTGATGCTTGATTTGGGTTTTTCTGGAGGTGCATACCATCTATTATAGGCTACACAACAGGTCAACATCATAAATGAATTGTTCCTAACACCTATGTGCTTTGAAAACTTATTCCTGGCTCTTGTATGCTTGTTACCAAGAATAGCTATGAGTATGCCCTCCTCCATATAATTAGGCAGAAAGCTAAAAATCTTACAAAGGGATGCAAAACTAGAGCATACATGATACCTTGCACTATTATATAACGTGAAAAAGGTTATTAACAAGGAACTCAAATGAACTCAAAACATGATACCACAGTAAACCGACCTTTGCAAGGTGTTGCTACGAAGGCCCTCCAGCTTGCACTCTGGCTGCTTTTCTGCTTAAAACAGCCACATTGTGCATGTGATTTCTACTGTTCCCTCTTTTGCTGCATTTGAGCATCTTACACTGTTTCATGAATTTATGCTAACAATCCCTCTGTGAAAAAATTGCTACCACCCCCTGTGACAGATAAGTAATTCAGGCACAAAGACAGAGAGATTCTTCAAATCCATGAAAATATTAAAAGTTGCATATAGGTGCTCAACTGGTTTTCATCAGCTTGGTAAACATCTATCAGTGACTTGAGGCAACTACATGCTCAGGTACTTTGGATTTGATGTGGATAGGCTCCAGATCCTATCTGTCCTAGCAGCATGGAGCAAAGCAGTGAACTGGACCTCCTGAACTCTGGCCAGTGCCCTCCAACCTGGCTGGTCTTCTCTTCCTCTTTGTTTTTACCCTGTAACAAAGTTCTTCTTTTATTAGTATCTACCCTGTGTCACAATTAAACCAAGTGCATTTCGGTATACATGTTACTCATTTGCAAATTTAGTCATTGTGAAGGCTTGCTTAATATTCTAGTGTAGCTAATCCCAAAACTGCCCTAGCAGATGCCTTAGACAAGAAGTGTACATGATCCAGCAAAAAAAAAAATTTTATTATAAATAAGGGAATAAGAGACTATCACTGCTTTTTAAATTGCTTCCTCTCTTCTATGAAAATAAAACCAGAAACACTGGTGTAAGACGGTATCAAAAGTACTTTATCAAAAGTAACTCACTCATTGGAAAGAAAACCCTGAAAATACCAAACATATGTAACATTTGGTTCCTGATCAAAAAAGATTACATGTGTCAGCTGATCCTTCCATGAGTCAGGATATGTAACACTTGATGTATACATTTGGAAAATGCAATGCAAACCTGTTTTTTAAAAATCTGGAAGAATATGCTGTTGACGTTTGCCATAAAGCACAGTAATAATGGCTCTAAAGCTGCACTTCAGAATGCCATTTTCCTTGTACCTCTGCAGATGTGATATACTGTACCTGCAGCCTCGAGAAATCAAGATTCCTTGGGATGTTCTTGCCTTGGAGATTTCGTCAAGTAGATCCTCTTACTGACATCTGAACCCAGGATGACCTTGGACCATGTGGACATGCTAGAATTTCACACGACTCATCTCTGTAGGTATTACATAGTCTGAAGCCAAAATATCAGGGGAAATTGTTGTCCTATAAATGCGAACCTGTATTTTGCAATAAATAGTTAGATGAGGACTAGCTTTGTTACACAGCACAGCTCCTCTGCCTGCTAGAGGGCAGGCAGCTGCCTGGGTGCTAATGATCCCCTCCGCATTCAACCAGCATATCATGCCCTGGTTATCTGACATATGAACAAGTAAGGATCAGATTCATTATCATAAATATCTTCTCATAATACATACTTTTAAAAGGATTTATTTAATAGCAGATAACAGATGGGAAAATAGACTTGTTCACACACTTTAAAAAATAAAATAATTCATCACTAAGTGTATTACTTTTGTTAGCTTCTAGTTGTTCTGCCATCTATGGCTACATTTCAATACTGGCTCAACTTGTGCTCACAGACTGTTTTCCTTATGATTATATAAATTAATTGATGATTTTAAGCACCACTAGAGGGCACAGAATTATAACAATATTTCTTAATGGATCACAGAAAGTACATCAGGAACTGGAGTTCAGTAATGTTCATAGTTTATTGGCCCAATCGTTGGTTTAAAGCCTCAGTCCTATCAACAGTGATGCACATGTGCTGCTGTGAGCTGTGCCATTGCCCAGCCCAGCAATTAATCGAAGCTCAAGGGTGAGTGCTCATGGGACAGAGGCCTGGCTGAGTGAGTTGGACCATGAGCTCTCAGTTAAGTTTGGCTTTCCAGAATTTGAGTATCAGCCCTCAAATATTTTACTCAAGTGACTAAGGCCACTAGAGTTTGAATCTGAGCATGGTTCTGGAGGAGTGGCTGATGGTAAAAGAATGTAAATGAGTACAGAGGGATGAAAAAAATGAAGAGTATAAACACTTGCATATATCAAACCAGGGAAATGCAAACAAGTAGTAAATGAAGGATTAACTAACTCAATTTACAATTCAAAGAAAGAAGAGTAGATATGTGCCACTGGAAAGCTTAAATATTAATGGGATTTCTGTGGATAGTTGTATCAACTACTTAACATCTGTTTTGACATGTGTGCTGTTTCTGCCATCCCTTATCACGAGTGAGTGGCCACTGTGGTTCACGTGTTAGAAAGTTCCTGTCTGAAGTAGCCTGCAGTGGAGGAGAAAGTGTAGTGAAGACAGGAAGAAGGTTAAGCTCTGCATTTAAAGACATCCGAATGAATGGCATTGGACACATTGTAGCAATGAATTAGTACTGTTGGTGGGTCCATGTTGCATTAGCAGGGGCACAAGTTAATGTTCACTGTCAAAACACAAGATGTGTCTCAGCTTCCTCTTTTCTGGGCGTTGAAGATGGTGTGTTAAAGCTTGAGAGCCTGGCCTCTAACTAGCCAGCACAAAGACAAAAAAACCCCAAAAACGAATTTCTGAATGCTTCTATTGAATTTCGTTTAACATTAGCATCCACCTTACTGTTTGTCATTAACACTTCAGGAATTAGTGTCACATTTTCACATCAGGCTGCAAAACCAGTGACATGAAGCTATTTTTCGTGAAGTGGGTGCTGAAGTGCCGGGCGGCGGCTCGTCGTGTCCCCCGGGCAGCGCAGGGCTCCCAGGAGTCCTCGGGGGCCGGCGGGCGCTGCCGAGCTCCGGCCCCGGGAGCGGCACGGGCGGCGGCTGCCCGCAGCAGGCGGCCGCGGCGTGCGGGAGGAGTGCTGGGGGGTGGCCGGGGGTCGCCCGCCGAGCACGGGCGGTAACCCGCGGGCAAATCGGGCGCGGTGCGGCGGCCGGGCGGGCAGCACGGTGCGGCCGCGCCTGCGGATGCCTGGGTGGGTGGTGTTTTTTTCCGCAAGCTCACCTTGATGCGGCGGGGCGTTAAAGGGCCGTGCTCGGCAGGGGGAGCATCGCTGTCTCGGCGCAGCGCGGGCACCGAGCGGCTGCACCGCTGCGCTCCGGCGGCACCGCGCCGGGGCCGGAGCTGACGGGGGCCGTGGGGGAGCCCGCAGGGAGGGCAGGCCAGCCGCTGCCCCTGGGATCTGCTGTCTCGCTGCCGCACGAGGCCGGGACACGGCGGAAGCGCCGGAGCGGCGTGCCGGGCCGCGCCGCCCCCTCGGGGGGGACACCCGGCGGCTCGTCTGCGCTGCCCCACCCGGGCCGGCCGCGCTCCCCGCCCGCAGTGGGGTCCCGCCGCCGGCCGATCCTCCCCCGCGCCGCCGCCGGGACTTACGGCAGTTTTGTGACTTTCTCGGACTTACATGGACATTTCCCGGGAGCGCGCGTAGAACGCGGGCGCCGCGTCCCGCCAGCCGCTCGCCGCCCGCCCCGCCGCGGGCACCGCCGCTGTCTCTGCCGCTCCCGCCCCGGGACACGAAGGCTCCCGGCGGCGCGGCCCCCGCCTGCCCCACCGGCCCGCCTGCCTCGCCGACTTTCTCCGCCGCTCGGAGCGAGAGCAACAGCTTGCCCGGCCCGGCCGGGCCAAACGACGCGGGAGGCAGCGAGGGAGCGGGCGGCGGCAGGCACCACCGAACCGCGGCCTCTCCGCCGGAGCCGCGAGGAGCTGCCCTCCCTCCCTCCGCCCCGTCCCGGGCCGCGGAACCACGCCGGGCGGAGCTGCGGGGACCGGCGGCGGGGCGCCGCCGCCCGGGAGGAGAGCGCGCCCGGGGGGGCGCCCGCTCCCTCGCCGGGGCCCCCGCGAAGCTGCCGCAGGCCGGCCCGCCGCGCCGGGCGCCCAAAGTGGCCCGCGCCCCCGCGCCCCGCGGGCGCCGCCCGGAGACCCTCGGCCCCCGCTGCCTCTTGCGGGCTGCCGCCGCGGGGTGCCTGGCCGCCGCCGCCCGCGCCCTGCTCCGCCGCGGCCCCGGCGCCCGCTCCGGCGCCCGGGGTGATGCCATGCCCCGCAACCACGGCGGCGGGGAGGAGGGCGGCTCCGCGGGGCTCTGGGTGAAGAGCGGCGCGGCAGCGGGCATGAAGGATGTGGAGTCGGGCCGGGGCAGGGCGCTGACGAGCTCGGCGGCCCGCGGCGACGGCCTGCTGCTCCTGGGCACCGGCAGCGCGGCCGCCCCCGCCGGGCTGCGGGAGGGCCGCCGCGGGAAGCACGGCGCCCGCATGAGCCTGCTGGGGAAGCCGCTGTCGTACAG
Source organism: Corvus cornix cornix (assembly GCF_000738735.6). Classification (NCBI taxonomy): domain Eukaryota; kingdom Metazoa; phylum Chordata; class Aves; order Passeriformes; family Corvidae; genus Corvus; species Corvus cornix. Next base: position 84,571,658 of record NC_047056.1, on the reverse strand, counting down.
CAGCGGACCGAGCTGCCGCAGGAACGCGAAGTACCGCCGGCTGCAGAACTACCTGTACAACGTGCTGGAGCGGCCCCGCGGATGGGCCTTCGTCTATCACGCCTTCGTGTGAGTACCGACCCGCTCCCCTCTCCTCCCGTCCCGTCCCGTCCTGTCCTGACCCCTCCCGTCCGTTCCACGGGCCGGCGCCCGCACCTGTCCTGAGCAGAGCCCCGCCGCACCGCGCGGCGCGTACCGCCCCTCCTGCCCCTCCGGTCCCCGGGCATCACTCCGTGCCGGGGCACGGGGTGGACAAGTACCCCCGAGAGTCGCGCTGAAAGTGCCCGAGAGGAGTCAGTCAGCAGAGGTGGGGGAGCCGCTGCCACCTGCGGCGCGTCTCTCCGCGGGCGGCGGAAAATCCCGCGCAGCCCGAGGTGGGAGGTGATGGGGGGAAAGCTCGGTTCACCCGGCAGAGAGAACCGGCGGAGAGCATGGCGGGGAGCACATATTCGCTGGTCTCCCGGGCGCCCGAGGCCACCGGCTTGCGCAGGGGGAGACTGTGCGGGGCACCCGCTGATGGCACTCGCCGGCCTCGAGGTTAGACGGAGCGAGGGGTGTCGGCGTCTGCCGGGTCCTCCCCGCGACGGCGGGGCGCAATGGGTACGCCAGCGGTACCCACGGCGCGTGTGCTGCCGAGCGGACACCGAGCGCTACGCGGTTTGAAAAGTTACCGCCGCGGAGCCGCAGCGCTCGGTTCTGCCTCCAGCGTATTTTCCGGGCGCGCCTGGTCCCCGCCTCGCAGGGAGTGCGGGTGACGGCGCCTTCCCACGCGAGTGCTCGCCGCGGGTGCGCGGCGCCTCGGGATGCTGCGCCCCAGCTGCGGCCACCTGCCGCTGGCAGCGCCGGGGCCGCCCGGGGCAGGGCTGAGCGAGCGGCCGCCGCGCTGGCGGCTTCTCCGCCGGTGCCTTCCTCTGCTGCGCTTTTGATCTGAGCAAGTAACGGCTCCTGTCACCCTCATTCTGAAAAAGCCCCTGACGGAAATATATGTTCCGTATCATCGCTCACTGGAGAGCGGTACTGTCACCGCGCTGCGAAACTTGTGCTGCTTTAACTTCAAGAGGCTCGCTCGGGACACCTGTGTGAGGGCACCTGTGCCTGTCACTGCTTGCAGTATCCTTGGGGTCAGCCATGTTCCTCAGTTCATTAACAATCCCCTGTTTTTATGGGTTTTGGTAATATTCAGGGGAAAGGCCCTGCTCAAAATCCGTTTGGATGGCTGAGCAAAACATGCAATACAGTCTGGCAAGGAGTTGTGATAATGGATCATATTTATAGGTGAAAGCGTTTAACAATTACAGAGGAAGGAAATAAGGCATTACTGTATTGGGGATATAATACCGGGTATTGCTACGTCTGACTACAGGCAATACATCATAAATGAACCAGAATATTTAACTGATATGGTGTAAGTATTTGTTCCATGATAGTCGTGTAAATCATCCTAAAGGTTGCAGCATCTTAGCTAAAAAAGCGACGGTTCCCTAAAAGCTGTTTGTCAGCATAAAGAATGTTCCTCTCCCAGCAGTAGGGGAACCACCAAATCTTACTTTAATAGCAGCTGTTGTAAGTAAAAAGGTGCCAAAACATGGCAGTCTGATTAATAAGACACTTTGTGGATAGATTCATTTAGTAGATGACAATTGCTATAGATAGAAAGCAGTAGAAATACACTTAATGTCATATATTATTCAGTAAAAGGATTTTTGTCCACTCAGAGAATCTTTCCATTCTTTCTGTTTTACTCTGAAAATCAACTCTTACACTCGAAATTTTCTTCTTGGAGGGCATTTATTTGGTACATTTTACTGTCTGGGTTCTTACAGGTGTTATCCTGTGGCCTAGATGGATGTAAATTAGTGTTGTGACAATCATCAAAATATGTACTAGGAATGTATTTTACTGCAGTGCCTGAAGTTGCCATACAAAATCTGCAAATTATAGTTTTGTACCTTTTTGTTTGAGTTCATGATAGAAATCTTTAAAACCAGAAAAGTTCAAGTTGGAAATACAGGTGGCAAGTGTAAACCTTAGAAAAAAAAAAAAAAAGCAGTAAATTTCCAAACGGAGTGGAGTCATGACACAGCAGCGCTGTAAACAAGGAAGATTGCCAGCTGCGTTTAGATAATTGCCTGCATAGAAAGAGTGCCAGTTTTAATTTTTAATTGCAAATGGCAATTTTGGCAGATGTAATGTGAACATTACATCTTTTATCTGAACAGATCTGTGGGAAAGAGCTTGAAACATTACTGTAGTATAAGACACCCAGTAATAATATTACCTTTATGTATCTGACACTGATACAGTGTTTAAGGTGCATTTGAAGTTCCATTGGATTTCAGTTTGACAGCCACCCTTATTGCCAGTCTACAAATTATTTTGATGTATTTATATAATTCTGATTTAATCACAGCCAGATAATAAGATAATATTTATGGTGTTTCAGGCTCATTTTTTTCCAGCCACCTGATCAAATATAGTTGCATCTTGGAAAACAGGCTTTCTTACAGAATTAAAAACCAAAACATAATAAAAAAGCCTCAACTATTTGAAAAAAAAGTATTGAGACAAGTAGTATAGAGTGGCAAAGATATTACAAAGTACGTGGACGTGATGTCTGCTTTTACCGCTGCTAAGATATTCTTGACTGCAGTGGAGCCCGTTATAGCTCTGTACTATTTCTGTTACAGGAAAGGGCTATCTGGGGTGAGACCTTTTTGAGTAGCTCATTGGTCTCCTGAAACCTCACTCTGATATGCAGGTTGAAGTAATGCAAGGGTGGTTACAGACTTTTGGTTTAAAGGCTTTGATCTAGTGGTTTGTTAAATTTGCGTGTTTGTTTTTTAAATAGGATCTAGGGACTTGAAAATGTGTTACAAATAAGAAATCATTCCTGCAGTGATATTTTCATTTACCATTTCCATAGGGGAAAACACTTTAGACCTGAGAAGTATGCCCAGTTAACTCTTGTTTTTTCTTTTTGCCCTTTCAAATAAGAAGAAAATAGGCCACCTAAGGAATGAGTGTTGTGACCGACATTCAGAAGTCAATCGATCAGTTTATTTGTAAATACAAACTAGCCAAATTCTAGAAAAGACTGCTATTCTGCAAACTTCTGCAACTAGGGGAAGAAGTTACTCTTGAGCAAAGGCCTTTGATTTCAGTAAAGTTGTGCTGGGGAGCAAAGCCATAAATTATGTGTGTCTTGACTCCTTTTTTGTGCACCTCAGTAGTTCTTTACTTGGAAAGCCTTATTAAAATTCAAGATCTTTCCTGCAAGTTTTTGAAAACCTTCTTTTCAGATACCACAGTTTCCTGTTCTTAATCATTCAGGGGCGCCAAAATATGAACACTTATAAAATCAGAAAAGAACATTCATACCATTTGTGTGTAATGAGTCAGTAACTTAAACTGCTAGTAAAATATTTATGCCACACCGCATCACCTACACATGGAGCCATGTGCATATTTAACACGTGTGCTTGCATTAAAAGGCTGTGATATTGTGACTGTTCAAAAGCATTGTCTTGGGAAGTCATAGGATTTCTTTCTGGTTTTGATGTTGCCGTTTATTATGGCTTGTTTCGTGTGATAAAAATGTATAGCCATTGCCTTAGAATGATCAAAGGGGAATTCCAGATTTGTTGTAAATTTAATTCTGGGTTTCATCTTCAGTTATCATAAGGACTTTGTATTATTTTTGTTCTTAACTGACATTCTGAAAATGAGATGGCATGAGATGTTCAGAAATAAAATACTCCTCTTTGATACTGTTTATACTGGTAGGATATAATTAGTTGCATAAGTTTCCTAATTTAACGTGCTGGATTTATTTCAGGAATAATAAAGTTTCTGTTTCTTACTGACTTCTTTGTAATATATTCCATGCAGAAGTCTTTAACATTTGTTGTGGGGATGTCCTTCTCTTTACAAAGCTACCAGCTTTTGCTCTGGAAGTTTCTGAATCCCAAATCAATCACACATCTGGATGTGTGCACAAGGATGGCAGCATTTTGCATGACCTGTATTGATAGGTCTTCATGGGCATCCTCCATTGGTCACTGCAGAAGATAAGAGACAGTGTTAGTTGAATTGCAAGAGCCTGTATGATGTTATTCGTGTCTTTTGCGTTATTGATGGAAGAAGACTGAAAAATTATTTCTGGAAAAAATCTAATGATGGCATCAAAGATTTAACTAGCTATTTTAGCCTTCCAGATCTGCCAGAAAGGATACAGCTTAGTAATGATCAGAATGGCTTTTGAACAGCAGGTCTTTGCATGTGAGCTAACAGAGCTGCATCACACCGTGCCCTTGGTATAATTATGGAGGTTCTGTATTCTGATTAGGAAACCAATAACGTGCAACAGCCGAAGGACTTGCTTTTTTTCATACTATTGAAAGTAGGAGAAATGATTTTATATCTTTCTTTTTTCCATCTTATGGCATCTAATGAACCAATTCCAGGTGCTCTATCGGTAGGTCTTCAGCTTTCATCTTTTCAAGCACCATTTAAGAGTCAGGATCTTGTGCTGTTAGGGTAACAACATATTTCTATATGTTTATAAAAACAAATAATAGCATGATATTTACAAATTAAAAAATAATAAGGTTGACAACATGAATATGTAGCAAATAAAATCTTATTAGGTACTGAAGAGGTAAAAATTTAAATCTCTTTAGCTGTAGCACCCAAACTTTAGTAGGCATTTTCTTTCAGGGAGGATGAGTGATAGTAGATGTTTAGATGCACTTCAGTATAAATCTGCAGTGATTTGTTGCATTTGAAGCAGTCTCTGATTCTATACATGTGCATATTTCTCACCTACATGTTGTTTTGGAGGAGCCTTAGGAAGTTACCCAGTCCAGCTTGGAGATACACTCTTCCCAGTTGTGTGAGACAGCTTTGTCTAAATGTCTTAAATTTCACTGGATGGAGGTCCCACCACCTTGCTGAGTAACCTGCAGATCTGCAACACCTGTCTGTTGAAAAAAGAGGAGGTTTGACATGGGGAGAGAAGAATGGAAGTGCCACCCTGAACCTCCCAAGTGGCAGTTTATGATCATTGTTCCTTTATATATGTTCTGTCACTGCTGAGAAGATTTTGGCTTCTTTATCATTGTGATTTCTGTTCAAGTAGATTCAGGCTGCTGCTACGACACCTGTTAAATCACCCTTCTGTCAGACCAAACATGCTCAGCTCCATCAACTGCTCCAAGACAAAAGCGCCTGAGTGTCTTGGTTGCTCTCCAGCATCTCCTTTGTCCTCTGCACACTGTTGATTGTAGCTTAATTAAGTTTCCTGAATTGGATGAAAGTACAATTGAACTAATATTTTGCAATAATTTCAAATAATTTGTAGCATCAAATGGAATACCAATGATTATTCAATTAATAATAGTGATTTCCCTATTCATAAGAATAAGCATAATTAATATACTTAACAATACTCATAAAAATGCAGTTAAATTTTTCTTAATTGTTTCAGTGGAAAGGAAAAGCACATGGTTTGTTACTTTATTAATCTTCTTTTTATGGAGAAAATATATAGAAGGAAAACCTTTTATTCCTAGACAATGTGAACTGCTGACAGTGCAAATAAATCTCACTGTGGTAAGGTAGTTATTTCTTACTAATTCAAAGGTAAAACTTATTTGTCAAGTGTTTAATGTTCTTACATGGCTCATATTTTCATTAACATAAGTGGTGAAAATTAATGAAATCTGCAACTGATTTTAATTGAAGCAAAAGTGCATCTTCTGCTCTCAGGTAGAAAAGATGGAGTAGAAAGCATGAATAACACTATCTAACAAAAAGTCTTTAGCATGTATACATAGTAGACATAATTTACTATGTTATTCCTAATGAGGCAGATGTTTATTTCACAATAAATGTTGCTTTTTCCCATTAACATTAACACCCAAACCATTTCCAAAACCATTAACATGATACAGCATGCATTCTTGGATTTTTTAATTAATGCTGGTGCATTGAGAGTCCCTTGTAAATGTGTTGAACAAAATATACTGAGTTTGGGGAAAATCACAATTTTTTTTTCTCCTTGTTTTCTCTATGAGATTTTTTGTTTCTTTTTGTAAGTTGGTTTTACAGATTTCCTGTAAGAGAGCAGATGTAGATTACCCAAGGGATTGCCACCACAGGTCAGTTAAGGTAGAAAATTCATGAACTGTACAGTTTATTAATTGCGAAATAATTTTAAGGAGTTGCCCTTTCATGTGCAAAACCCCCCTTCCTTTAAAGATATTAATTAAAAGTTCAAAGGCTGTCTTATAGGTCAGCTGCACCTAATCAAGAAATATTTTCAATTTTCTGTTGAGCATTAGATTTACCTTGTGAGAGCTATCTGAGTTGCAGTGTAATTGCGTTACAGGAAGCTCAGCAAAACGTTCATCATTTGGGGCACTGAAGTGTAGTCTCAGACAGTGTCTTCTGCTTGAAAGACTATGTGATTATTTCTTAATATATACAGACTGGTCCAGTGATTCAGAGGTGGACACAGTCCTCCAGCCAGACGTATCTGAAATTTTCTGTTTGGACTTCATCCAAGAAAATCTTCAAACATAAATGTGTGTTTTCCTCAACAGAGATGGACATAAATATGTCTCTAAGCATTTTCTTGAAGAGTGAATAATTTTCAAAGGCATGAAGTACCTGCAGCTTCCTTTCATTATTCTATTGTGCATTCAATGGGTAATTCACTTTTTTCTTCCCACTTGTATAGAATGAAGTTTAACAAATGAATCATGCCCTTAAACTGATTAGAAATAATGAAGAAAGGAAATTCAGTACCTGCCCACGTCTTGATTAATGCAATATATTCCTGTTTGTCTTGGCTTCCTTCTTGCTTTGAGACTCCATAGTTTGATCAAGAAAACGTATTAATTCCTTTTGAGACTTCTGTAGCTTTTAAATTCTTTTATTGTAGTCATACCTGATATCATATGAAAGAACGGACCGGTGCCAGGAGTCAAATATGACCAAACCAAGAGAATAAAATCTTTATGCTTTGAGAAAAAAAATTCTAGCGAACACATTCAGATACGTCCTATTTCACTTGTGTCATAGATTAGAACACTTGCACACGCTCTTGAGGTCATTCAGTCAGAAATAGCATCTAACTTCTCCTAGGGCATTAAATTTAATTGCTTTACGTGGCCTAAGCTCATCCATAACTGTGGTATCTGAGAATTACCCATTAGAAGTAAATGCACGAATCTTTCCCTTCGAAGCTCTTGTGACAGGAGTGCACTTAAACTTAAAATTTACTGCTGGGGCCTTTCTGAATATGCCTAAGAGTCCTGACACACTTGAGAGGGTCTTTTGTGAGAAAATGAAGATAAAATATTGTTTTGGATGCATTTTTGTAGGTAGTGGGGATGGAGGACCATGATCCTTGGCAGTGAGTTTGAAAATGTGGGTCATTCTCTCTGTGAGAAAAGTCTGTATCAGTAAGTGTGTCTTTTTAAGGGTGAAACTCACCTGTCATAGGAGAAATAACAAGTGATGGCTCAGTGGAAGCTGGCATGATGAGGCTGGCGTGATATCCACACTACTGCGAGGCTGGTAAGCAGGTGATGTCCTCTTCCCATCAGGTGGCCCAGCGCTGGAGAAGAGGACTTACCATGTTTCCAGAAAATCACACAGCAAATTCATCAACTTGAAAATCCCTTTTACATCTGAGAAGGTTTTGCTGACTGAGGTCAGAAGAAGTCTCTAAATTCATTAGGAGGAAAGAAGTCTCTTTTTCTGTTTACATCTCTCTGCAGTTGATACTTATCTGTAGAGTCAGGTTTATTCACATGCGCCAGAAGAATCATTGCCACAGGAAGGAGCACAGTCTTGCTCTTTGCAGCCCTGCGCAGAAGGATCTGTATAGATGGCAGGAAATGTAAAGCTGTGTGTGAACGAGCTACTTGCTGGTATCTGTGCAACAGGGAGGGAGGAAGGAAGAGCCTGTGCTGGTAGGGGGAGGGTTTTTCTTAGACCTGTTCCTCAGACCCTCCTGAATGTAGTTATGAGAATTTAGAAGCATAGAATCATAGAATCATTTAGGTTGGAAAAGGCATTTGAGATCATAGAGTCCAACCGTAAATCTAGCACTGCGAAATCCACCACAAAACTGTGTCCCTGAGTTCAATATCTACCGCAGGTCTTTTAAATACCTCTAGGGATGGGAACTCAACAGCTTCCCTGAGCAGCCTATTCCAATGCTTGGCGATCCTTTCTGTGAAGAAATTTTTTCCTAATATCCAATCTAAATCTCTCCTGGCACATCTTGAAGCCACTTCCTCTTGTCCTATTGCTTGTTACCTGGAAGAAGAGACCAACCCCACCTCTCTTCAACATCTTTTTCTCATGCCTTTGGCCACAGCTGCTAGTTTTCACTAGATATGTTAATAAAATGTTGCTTCCTCGAGGAGGTTCCATTACACTTCATGTGCAGCTATGGTTAGTTGCAGTAAGTATGCATGCTCTCAAGTGATTTATTTAGCTTCTAGTTGTTGAATCTCTGCATGTTTCTGTCTTTGATATGTCCCAACTGCATTTTCAGACTGAAGATAAAGCAGAATTTAGAATAAAAGACGAACAGCTTTGCTAATGTCTGGGGGTGTTGTAAATTTTTATATAATACAATTTGCTCAAGCAGATATATTTCTTTCCCCTTAAGCTTAGAAACAAGAGATTTCATTTGTTTGATGGTTGGAGATACTGTCTGGAAGGGAGTTGTCCTTCCTCAGAGTTATACTGACTGCTGACTGAACCTGTGGTTTGTCTTTGCAAATGATCTGTTTGCTGGGTGGGGTATTGGAGTTGAGAGGTTATTGTTGGCTATGATGAGACAGATGATGGTCCTGAATTACAAATACTCTTTGGAAGGAATTTTGATTTTCATCCTGAAAATGCTTGTAGCCATACTTTTTAGTGGTTTTATTAATAGATTTAGGCATTTACAGGGTAATTACTAGAAACCATCAAACTGAGCATTGATAAAAGCTCTATCAGGAATTCAGGAATGATGGCAAAAACTCATCTGAATTAGAGAGACTTTATAAAGCTTCTGAAGTTACACTTGAGAAATTCTTCTGTGGAGAGAGGAAGGCCTAATCTGAAATCAATTCTCCTACATTATGTGTGGGCAGTCTGCATGAGATTTTGCTGTTTGGAGATATTACATGGGGAGAGTTATGGTGAGACCATTTGTGGCATTGCAGAGGCAGAAGTTATCTAGGTGGGAACACAATCATTGAGAGGAAGGAGAATTTATGAATGTCTACTTGGCTGTAACTACTTGACTGATACTATATATTACTTTCAGATTAGAAATGTGTTGTCTTCCATTAATAATATGTTTTTAATATTTTTTCCCCTTTTCACCTGTGTTCTGTAGAGACAAAGCTGAAGCAATAGTATGAGTGAACTTACTGGATTTATATGTAAATAAAACATGGTCTTGACCTTTACATTTTTCTTCCATCGAGGTCTCAACCCTGTATGCAGATCTGAGGAAATAATCAGTAATATCAGAACACGGAAGTTTGTTCACTACCTGATTGTGTTCCTGATTGCTTTTCCTTTGGTAAATATTCATTTAAATCTTGCTGAAGCTGAGCCTCAGCTAGTTTATTCCCATTTGGGTCCACTTGTTGCTGGAGCTTAGGTAACTTTTTAGCTGCTCTTACAGGTCATTTTAGGGGAAGGGCTGCAGCTGGACACCAAGATGCAGTCCAATCTCTGACCTCCAGCATGGCTACATCTGCACTTGGAGGAAAACCTGGGGAGATGCATCTGAAATACCCTCCAGTATTCAGAAAGTTGGTGAGAAACACAGTCCTCAGGGACTTTTTTCTGCAGAAAGGGATTCAGTCATTCTTACTCTTGCCCAGGGAATTTTTCCTTGAAACCATTACTGAGTTAATAATATTCATGAAATTTAAAAGACATCTAAAAATATAATAATATTAGATTAAATGTTGTTATTGCTGCTGTTCATGAATGGGAAAGCTGGAGCTGAGGTAACTGTACCAAACTGAGCACAATACCAGACCAGTAAGTGTCAGAAGAGAAGTATTTACTTGGAGAAATCCTTTGTATGATTTTGCTCTCCAGGATTTTTTCATATGCGCATATCTGTAAATTATCTCACCACAATGAAAGCTCATGGCAATTTTTTTGGCTTGCCTTTATCACCAGCTATAGGAGGTAAATAATAAATAATATAATGGATAGTGACGGAAAACTCAGATATGTTAAGATAAAACAGTGACATTTCAGATATGATCTGTATCTGGAAGATAAAATTTAATAGCAGAGTGCTCAGTTATTTAAGAAATATGATTTTATGAAATTTTGATTGTGTTCTTCAGGCTTATTAATCCATGAGAAAATTGTATTCTTCTCTGTCTTAAGTATAAAAGAGCTAAATCTCTATGAAGTAAGACTTAAATGAAAACGATCCTGGCTGAAAATGTGAACAGATGTAAAGATTTTGAAGTAATTTACAGAAGAGTCAGTCAAGAGATCTGAAGTGTATTTTGGTTTTGGAAATGGGATCAGTATATTAGAGAGGCCCATTCATCTCCCAGTCTATATTTAGCATCCTGCAGTGAACCAGTGACTGCCTTCATCCCAGTCCAGCGTGTATCACAGTCATGTCTTATGACCCCACAGGGTATCTGCTGTAGTCAGTATTTTGAGATGGCTCAGTAATAAAATTCTGTCTTTCGGCCTTGTCTTTAAACGTGAGGCATGCTGTAATGGATATGTGACCTTGGCAGGTTATGCTGTTCCAAGTATGGATCTATGGATTAATTTCGAACTGAGGGCTGCCTTCCCTACCTCTAGAGGGTGTGCAGGTGGCGGCAACAAATCACTACACATGCAGTTCATAGTGCTTTGTGGCAGAAGAATAGAATTGTTATCTTGCAGTCTAGCCCTGGGGATTGCTGGTTACAAGTTCTAAAAACTCATTAGCATGTTAACTTGATTAAAAACAGTAATTAATGAAGAACTCTGGAAAATGGTTAGAACACCCTGTGAAAATCATGGCACATAGAGGTACAGTTCTGATGGATGTCGTTTACTGATCTGCAAATTTTTTTCAAGTAACGAATGCAGAGTATAGAAGTTCATGATTAAATAATCCAGGTATTTAAATAATCCTGCATTTTTCTAAATCACTGCAGACAACAGTTGTCACTGTCTTTTATTCAGGATGGTAACCCAGACATCATTGTTGAGATGGACCTTTATAATTGCTAACATGATTTCTGTCTACCTAATATCTCAAAGGTATGACCTATCTGTCACCACAGCTCCAATTATTGTGCAAACTCTTAATATTTCAGTTCTTGCAACCTCCTTCTGTCTGGACTTAGCAGTATGCTGTGTGCTCATCCCTGTGGCTGTAAAACCCCTGCTCCTCAGCAGCTCCTCTTACTGCTCCCCCCTTGCCTAGGGAGGAAGTTATTTCTCTTCACTTTGAATAGCTGTAAAATGTATCTGGCTAGTTAATTTCTAAAATTACATTTATAAGTACATAACAAAACCAGGCAATCAGCTTTGCATGTTTCATTAAGTGGAAGGAAACAACAAATGGAACTGTTCCTTTTTGCTGGGTCTGACAGCCTCAGCAGCATATGATAGAACTGCTTCTCATACACCAATAAACTATTTGACAGCAGTAGACTAACATGAGTGCGTTTCTAACTTACTGCAGCTAAACCTAACTTCAGTAAACCTGTAACTAAACCTATGATGTGTTTTTTTCCAGTCACTTTTTGAAAGTGTCATATATTTTGGCAAATGCTGAACTGTTGCATGAGCTGGGAATTTCATTGTTTAACAATTTTATGAAGATTAATTATCACATGGTCGATGAGAGTCTCCTTCTTGCGTTATTTCTTTTTGTCTGAAGGTGCCGAGTTAGAGAAATGGATGACTGGTGGAAGAACAAGCAGAATGGCAACACAGCTTTTCGGCATGTGGCAGGGAAACTAGGATGCAGATGACTTAATAGTGCTAAACATACACCTAGTTTTACAATTTTCTCTGAGGTTGGGAGCTAAAAAAGCTGCCAAATTAAGTTGCTAATAAAGACTGGTAAGAATAAAGGGAAAACGTCAGTGGGATACCATGGAAGAACATACTGAAATCAGTCTCATGGGCTCTTTGAAACAGGTTGATGTCAAAATCCTAGGGCTTGACAATCTTTGAGGAAGGTACACATGAACTGGAATAGTTGTTCATTTTCAGGTGTGTTTTTAGGAAGCTGCATCTCCCAAAACATGCTTCTACATCTGTATACTTTTGCAATCTCTAGTATGGAACAAGGATGAACCTAATGCCCTTGAGATAGTTTCATTAATTGCAAGTGATCATAGTGCTGTGATAGCATCACTTGGTCTTTTGGGACATTCTACCAAACCTCTAAAACTGTGTATAGGTTTTGTGCAAATTCTTCAAAACCAGGAGTGAAAAAGAGTATTTCTGCTCATGACCCTGGATGAAACAGCAATCCAGATCTTTGCAACTAAATGTCTTAAATACTTTTTCTATCTTACAAACTGACCTGTGGATGACAGGTGTTTAAAATTGGTTTACATCAAGGTAGGTAGGTGTCCAGATAGGCTGAGTCCACTGTGCTTGCTGTTTCAGTTCTGCATTGAATCATTCAGTACACTTTGTTTATTAAATCAAACCTTTGTCTTCCCCAAAGACATAGCAAATAACACTGCCAGCTCTTGTATCCTGAGGGGAAAAAAGAAAACCAAAATCACAAAAAACCCTGCCAAAAAGCCCCAAAAAACCCCCCAAAACCCAAAACAAACAAACCAAAAAAAACTCCACGAAAACCAACAAAACCCATTGGAATTTTTTTTCTTGTCTTCATGTGGAGAGTCATGTCAAGCTTTTGAGTCTGAAGTGTTTCTAAATTCTTTTTCCAGTGGAAAGGTGAAAAAATTATTATTTTTCTTCTTTGAGTATATAGGTGTTTTCTAATTATACCACTGTCTTGGGGTGACTTTATGATGTGTATCCCATATCGCTGCCCTATGCCCAGAAATTAAGATGTAAGACTTCAATTTGAGTGGCTTTGTAGCTACTCTGCCAGTAAATTTTTTCTTCTTTTGCTTGTGCCCAGTTGGTTTCCTAAGGGACTAATGATCTTTTCTTACCTCTGTGCTCTCTGATTAAGTCAAGTTTTCCCTCAGAGCATGAAGGAACTGGAACCTAAAGGCTTACTAATGGTCACCCTTGTAAGAGGATCCCGTGGACATTGCTGAGGGTGAAAAGAGCACAGCTTTCAGCACCGTGGTTTATTTCCTTTGAAGTTTCAGCACCATCCTGGCATTTACCTCACACTGGTTTGGCTTTCAGAAAACTCTCTGATGCATTCAAGCATGTAGATATTTATAAATATATATATGTATATATAAAAGCACTGATGTACACTGCTGCCTCCATTAATAAAAGCAGTGAACATGATTTATATTTTGTTGAGTCAAACACTAGTACTTTTTGATAACGAAGTCTTTAGCAGGTACAAACAGCAGGCCAAATCCTAAAGCTGTTTACTAGCCGTTAATTCCAGGCTCAATCCAGAAGCTCTTACTCAAGCAAAATGGCTGTAAAGTAATAGGATGCTTTATCTTATTATCCTTGAATTTTGTAAGAGTGGTGTGTGATTTTTTTTTTTTAATTGTGCAGGTTTCTGTAAACCCCTCATCATTGGTATTGTGCAGTCTCATGAGTGACTGCTTGTGCAGTGTGAACTGTGGTGTATTGTATGGTAAATCACCGTCAGCTGCAATGTATCACAGTACGCTGTAGACAATGTTTTTACATTTTCGCTTTAATTATTTGCAATGAGTAAGAGAGACTAAAAGTAGCAAAATACTTTGACTTGAAAAGTAACCATTGAAATACTGCTGCAAAAGTAACCATAGAGTTTGGAAAATTATATGGTACAAAATAACCTATTTTGCTACATACGGTTTTATTCATTTCTGAAAATGATTGTTCTTTTGCAGGCATGGAGATCTGGATATGTTTCCAATGTAAAATGAATAGGAAATATGACAATTGTTCAAATAGCTCTTAAATGTATTTTAGTTTGAGAGCTGATTGTATATTATGTTTGCAGCCTTTGTGCAAAGCAGTGTTTAATAGCAGAGTTTGTTCCATAATGAACATAGATGAAGACTGTTCTTTATATTATCAATCTAAAAACCTGCATGTATTAATATAATGCTGCTGATGTTAAGTTGCCCCATTGCTTGGAATTTATTGCCACATTGCTTGACACGTAGCTGTCAACTAAAAGAACTCCTTGCAACTCCAACTTAAGACTTATCACTTCCCATTTAGAAAATGACCTTACAAGATAGTCAAATGACTGGACTGCTATGGAACAGCAGCTGTTAGTGGAAAGTTCTCAAAATTGGCATGGATCACTTACTGGTCTCTCCTTTAATTGCTGATATCATTGCCTGTGTACGCAGTGGTTATCAATGACTGTAATTGCTTTATAGTTCTCAGACCATTCTCTAATGATTATGATTAATTTTTAGCTTTTAAATTGAAAATATCTGAGGATTAATCTACTGGTTTGTTTTGTGCATATTTTAGGAATTTTGTGTAAATTGCTAATTATTAACGACACCCTTGAGGCATGAAAATAAATACTGTAATATTCTCATGTTGAAATATATTTTCTTTTGAAAGCTCTGGGATCATATTTGGCCCAGTTGATTTACATAACTTGCCTGCATAGTACTGTGAAAGAGTAAAATAAACCAGCTCAGCTGCACCTGCTGTCTTCAAGATGTTTCTGAGTGAACAGTCCCAGACAAGCAGGGGGTTTTTGTGGTCATCTCTTTGACCCGTTGCCCACCTGCCCTGAACCACTGCAAAATACAGTGTCTGAGCTCATAATTTTAGCTTAAGGTAAATGACAAATTCTCAGCATGAGCTGCTGCTTAAGTCTGGTTTTTGTACCAGTTCTCTGTTTGTCATTAAAGAAATTAGATCTGTCTGGAAGATTGTCTACAGAGAGGTATGATCATCAAATGAAAACCCTTTGCATTTATAAAGGTTTAAAAAGGTGATTGTTAACAGCTGGTAATTAAAGATATCACTGCTTTAGTGCACTTACCCTCATTTGATGTTTAGTCCTGTTCTGTAATATTCAGTGTGGAGTAGTCGGTTGTGTGACTCAAGTTGTGTAAAGTCACAGTTGTGAAAATACTCTCAGCGTAACTGGGTGCAAATATACTTTGAACCTGTTTCCTGTTGAGGAGCTCTTCCTTGCAGTGTGGTGTATGCTAGTACGTTACAACTTGCAACTTGCAGTGTTTTATTGCTTAATTTAAGCATAGTTTGCATTTCTTATGGTTTGATTGGTTGGCAAGGCACGCAGAAATTCTGAGTCAGATGCACCTATTTCTGGATGCCCAATATAATTAGGTGCAGCCCTGAAGCAACATGTTTTGTATAACTTTCCAGGCACACAAAATGCAGAAATATAAGGGAGGGTTTAAAAATTGTTTGGAAAAAAAATTAATGCCATTTAAGTTTGAATTATGATTGTATTTGTTCTGATGAACTTCATAATTATGTGATTCTGCTGCTTTTTTTTTTCTTCCCGTTTTCTTTCTGTATTGTTTTTCTTTGTTTTAGTAATTATAACTTTGATACTTATGAAATATACCAGATGAACATTCCTGGAAATGTCAGTATCCTGCATAACCTTGGAGCAGTTATATAGAAACAGCATGGTCATTAAATTCCACAAATTTCTATTTTCTGTGGCCTTGTCCTGGGACATTGCTGTTGAAAGTGAGTTTTGTTTCTGTAGCTTGTGTAGTCTGGTTTGCATGACCAGCCTGCTAGAAAGTGTGTTGATTAGTGGTACTGCAGTTGGGTGCATGGTGCTGATTGAAAACAGGAGCTTCTTCCAGGAATTATTCACTGCTGCTAATTTTTGGCTCCTAAAAATTGGGTTTGAGTGTGTCGCTAGGAGAGGAAAGCAGTTTGGCTGTAATTGTCTTACTAAAATGGAAGAGTATCCAAAAAAGGTTTCTGTACATTTGAAGACTAAGATTCTATTGAATTTTTAACTGCATCAATCATGATTAAGTGCTTAATTGCTTGCATGTAAATAACAGAGAAAAATCCGCATGGGTAGTAATTTAGGGAGAAATTAAGTGCCACAGTGTGTAGTATTGGTTTCCTTGAAATACGAGAAATCTATCAATTCCCAGAGCACAAAATCACATTCATCCATTTATTGAAAATACTGCCTCCTAAGAGGAGTGTGTAGAATTTAAAGGCATAGGGGAAAAAAATCAATTTATTATGCATTTTTTTAAAGAAACCCAGAATCTAGTTTTAGTCTTCTTTAGATTTGTTTTTTGAGGTCTGCCCCAGTTTTCTTGGCTTCATTTGAGAGATGGTGTCCCACATCATCTACCCTTGGCTGAGTGCAGGCATGGTTTCCTTTGAGTGGTACCAGTAAATGTGGCTGTGCGTGAAACCAGGCTTGCTTTTTGGTGCTCGTAGGCTGCTGGCCTGCTGGTGTTCTGGTAGTCACTTCAAATCTGGGTTGTCAGTCTAGTCTGAAGTGATGTGACTGCTAGGTTTGGTACACTATGTTTTCACAGTTATGGTTAGTTAGGCTTTTTCCTTTTTGTCCATCTTCATTTTTTTTTTTTTTTTTAATAGAGGTCTTTTGAGTCTTGTTTATTTCCCTTACTGAAAATCGTTCACATGTGATTTTTTTCTGTAAAACCTTTTATTAAAATTAAAAAGATTCCATTTAATATATACATATTGCAACATTTTTTAAATAGTTGACTAGATTATTCAATTTATTTTATTTAAAATATATTTTATAGTCCAATTAAGTAGGTAATAATAGGAAATGCATTCCCTAAAATTCCAGTAAATAATATAGACAACATCTTGAATTTCCAATAGAAGAAAAATGAAGTGACATTGGAGACACAGAGAGTAAAAAAATAAAGCCAAAGCTGAAATTTGGGGAAATTGCTGGGGTATTGTTTAGTTTATTTTTAAAAATTCGGGCGATAATTTTTATAAAAATATCATTCTAAAACCCATGCACCGTAGTTTTAAAAAACTAATATTGGCATGAATGAACATTTATCCCTTGCTCTGTAGCTTTCAAAACTTTGACATTTCTTTCATGCTTTAAGCTTTCCCTTCCCTTCTGTGATGTTTTCTTTTTGACCCAGCAGCCATGCAGTGGATAGGTGCTCCAGTGCACTGTGAGCACGTTTAGCTGTCTTTTAATGTGTATGCTGGGTTATTCCTCATGCTAAATGCGTACAGAAGCACCATCAAGTGAATCAGTTCCAACAAATTGCAGACCCACCTTTAGGTGGACTCTAGAGCTTTTGTACATAAGTATATATGTATTTGTGTATAAACATGTTGTTAAAGTAGCAGCTCCTGATCTGGAGGTGAAATGATGTGGGCTTTCCTGTTTCCACATCACTGAGGGCTAACTTGCACCAGAACTGACAGGCTGCATCTATCCTGTCTTGTACTTGGCTGTGGATCTCTTCTGGGCATCAAGAGATAGTCCTTAGACATACTCCTTGGGGTTTTTGTCCAAACTATCCAAAAGAATGAGAAAAACTGCGTTGCAGCCCGTCAAAACGGTGGTTTTTTATAGCACAAAACTTAAATCACATGTTTTGTGACCTACTGTTAAGTAGCATGTGAACCAGTTCTGTGGCCACTTCATCCATCTGGTGTCCTTTTCCCCAAATATGAGGGGTTGTGGGAGCAAAGTGTCCCTGAAGACAAACAGCAAAACAGCTGAAGTGTCCAGGAGAGTGGTCCCCAAGACCTCTTCCTGGCCACCTTGCCTTTAGCAGTATAGGCATACCCAAAACTTCACAGACCATGGTGTGGAAGGGACGATTGGCAGTCAGAGCTGGTAGAGAATATTCTTTGTCTTGTGAAAATGTGGGATTTTAAAAATTGCATCCCAAATTGCAGCAAAGAGTTGGTGTTCACTGTTTCCTAAATCAAATGTAAAAATATGTCTTAGATAAATACTGTGCTTCAGTTTAGCCCCATCATGCCTTTTTTATAATATATTGAGCTTAACTTCACTAAATAGACTTTCTCACCTGAAATCAAAGTTCTTTGCAGACTTCTCAACATTCCTGTGAAGCAGAAATAAAATCAATCATTTCCCTTGATTAAAGTTTGGATACTTGTGAATCGGTATGGGGTTTTTTAGGAGGAATATTTACTAAAAATTCCCACCCAGCCATTCTCTCTCTTCCCCTTCCCCCCTTTTCTCTGCAGATGACCAAAATGTGGAAAAGAGTGAGACTCCCACTAGAGATTTCTTGTTACATTTTTCATGAAGAATTCACAGAGGAGAGGCTGATGCTCTGAGATGAGCTTCTTCCCTCTGCTTGGTGCTCTAAGAAGCACAATTCAGTATTACAGGTACAAAGTAGAGTTGGAGAGCTGAAGGAAAGGGTGGAGAGAAAGGGTGTAAGTCCTGGTGAATACTGGTTAAAAGTATTAGAAGCTGTTAATAGAGTTTGGCAAGCTTTAACTTTTAATCACTTGCTTCTACCCCTCCAGAAAAGACAAATCATTGTGAAAAAGCTGGTGAGTCTTTCTGGGCTGGCTTCTGAAACTTGGCGAGCAAGGGTTCTCTGCCTTAAAACCAAAGAAGTTGTATGTGTAAACATGTTTTTCACCCTTTCTTACTCAGACTCTGTGTCTTTAGTAATACTTTCAGTTCAAATCTTAGTGTCTTCCAGGGCTTCTGCTGTAAAGAGCCAAGGACCATGCAGCAGTGCCCTGTTGCAGAGCTAATAACCGCAGCCTGCTGGCTGCAGCACGTAACTGGGCTTGCACAGGACATGCACTGAAGAAACTCACTTTGGTCTTTGCAGTTATCAAGGGCCCAGGTCTTATCCATCAGGACTGCAAACATGGCTCTGTACTGTGGAATGATTAACACTTAAAAACCTTTAATGAACCAGCCACAGTGTCATCGTGCTAGCTGTTCCAGGCTTCTCCTTTTGTCCCACTAGAGATGCAGGCATTTCAGAAGAATCCAACTAAAAGGACGTGTTTGTCCTTCATATAGAATCACAGCATCTTAGAATAGTTTGGATTGGAAGGGGCCTTTAAAGATCATCTTGTCCAATGCCCCTGCAATGAGCAGGAACATCTTCAACTAGCTCAGGTTGCTCAGAGAACCTGGTCTTGAATGTTTCCAGGGATGGGACATCTACCACCTCTTTGGGAAAACCTTATATTTTTTGCTTCCTTTTACCTGAAGTCTTGTATATGTAAGTAATATTTTAGAAGTTTATTTTATCCCCCAGCACACATTAAAGAAAGGTGAGTGACTCCCTTCATATGTATTCATCTTTACTTAAGATTTTTCTACATTGATATGTTTTTTTTAAAGACCTCTAATCAAAGTGAGCAGTTCAGGTATCAAAAGCAGCATTTGTGGACTTTATATGAATGTACAAAATGTTTGGACTCATAAATAATGTGTGTAGTACTTTTGTATTTAGTAGTAATATGTAGTGTTTTAACCTTTTTATTTTTATCTGTGCCTGAAATACTTTTAAGATAAAGAAACCTTGCTATTATGCTGCTAATCAGAAGATAATTCAAAGCAAAGTTTCTGCAAGTTAGAAATATTCTTCAGATTGTTTAACATTTCACAACTCCTGGTTGAGGATGAAGCAAGCCAGTAACTGAAGACAAGTTGATGTTACACGCTGGTGTTTCTTCTTTTAAATTTGGCTTGAGGCATAAAATAACAGCTTGAGAAGCCAGTACAACAACCACTAACTTTTATGATTCATTTAAAGCAGTCACAGTTTTAAGCATGAAGGAGTTTTTGAAGCTATTTTCTTGATACAAAAAAAATTATTCATAGAAAAAATATGCCCTTAAGTGTGCCTTTGTTTTCCTGGCAGGTGCTGCTGTAACAGTATTGAGGATTTCTTAGATCAGGAAAATAACCTAAAAACTGGAGCTTTTTTAATGTTGTGCTATGAAATACCAATCAAGTGTCGTTCAGCATTGAGTTCTGGGAAAATAGGGTGTGTGTTTGGCAGTTTCTGCTATTCCTAACCTTACTGATCTCAGTTGATAGTTGTTTCTAGAGGGAAACCACAAGGAAGTGCAACAGGAACCTGTTGATCATCCTGCGGTTCTAGTTGCAAGGAACACAGATGGGTGATGACTGTACCACACTCCTGCCCACCAATCTGTCCTGCTGTCTGTCTGCCTCCTCAGGTCCCTGTGCTTTCAGTTTGACATTTGCCTTCTGTATTTCCTTAGTGGCCCTCTCTGGAGGCAAGCTGAAGGGAAAGTCACTAAGCAGAAACATCCATGAATTTGGTAGCTGGAGCTTTGGAGATCCTACTACATTCCCATGGACTTTTTCAAAATTGTGTAATTTAGAAAAGATTCTCCACTTAATAGTTCTCCTGATTAAATTAAGAATTGAAAAATATATGGAATTTTAAAAAAAACCTGTGGGAATTTTTATGTCCACTCCAGGTTGTGAACATATTTTAGTTTAAATAAACATCTAAATGTTTTGTTTGAAATAAAAATATGCATCATTCTGGAAACCAATTGTCCCAGGCCATTTCCATAGTTTCTGTATTTGGTCTGGGAGGAATGCTTGCTGTGGAGGTTCTGGGATCTCCGCGATGACCTGCTACCGAAGGCTTCAGAGTAAAGAAAAAACCAGGTAGCTGATACCCTGCAATATGACTCTTCCCTTTTTCCTCCTGAAACTTCCTGATGATCCAAACTCTCAACATATGTTGGGGAATTGGGGAGCAATGACAGCTAACAGCTCGAGGTCTCAAATTTTTTAAAGATGAGGTTAGAAGCTAGTGCTGGATATCCTCATTTATGGTTCTGGGCTAGCATGCGGACTGCACAGGTTGATTTTTGTAACAAGTGAGGCACAAATAATATATTGAAATTCTGTGGAAGAGGATTGTTAAGGCCACTAAAGTTCCTGGAAGTGCTAGGCAAATGCAGAGCAAACCCACTTGCTGGGCTTGGCTGGACACAGGCATAGTGGGGAACCTGCTCTTTGGCAAACAGGTATTTCTGCTGTGACCTCTATGTTAAGTGAAAAGGAGTTATTGCCTCACATTTTGCAAATTTATTTGGCAGCCGTAACCTTACTTCATGTTCATTGACTGATTCCAAGACAATATTGGTTGCTCTCTTCTCCAAGTCTTGTTCTTTGCATGTGAAGTTAGCAATTAAAAAATGCAAACTATGCTGGGTGAGCAGAGAATTGCACAACCACAGAACAAACTGAGGTGGAAGGGAGCCACAAGGATCATCAAAGTCCAACTCCTGGCCCTGTACAGGACCACCCCCAAGAGTCACACCATGTGCATGAGTGCGTTGTCCAAATGCTTACTGAACTCTGTTAGGCTGGTCCTGTGACTACTTCCCTGGGGATCCTGTTACAGTGCCCAAACACCCTCTGGATGAAGACAGTTTTTCTAATATCCAGTCTAAACCTCCCCTGACACAACTTCAGGCCATTCCCTTGGGTCCTGGCACTGGTCAGCACAGAGAAGAGATCAGTACCTGTCCCTCTGCTTCCCCACACAAGGAAGTCGTAGCTGCCATGAGGTCTCCCTCAGTCTCCTCCAGGCTGAACAGACAAAGTGACCTCTGCTGCTCCTCAGCTTCCTCTCAATGTGACTTTAATGAACAGGTAGCCCCTTAAGCAACAAAACAAGTAAAACATGGCATTATGTTTATTTTCTGTTTTGATGCCTTAAGATGATCAGAGCTCATTCTGATGCTTTTTCTTCTGCTGTGACATATTGCAGGTTCCTCTTCCATGGATTTCTGATATGCAACAAGAGCTGTGTCTCATGTGGCACCTTTCTTCGGCACAAAATTTGCACATAATTTCTTGCCTCTGCCAGGTCATTTATTTTCATTAAACATGCAAGAAAGCAAAATTTTTAGTCAATTTTCCTCTCTCTCAAGTCAGATCAGAATCAGCTACTGAGTTGAACAGCCAAATTTCTTTGAGGGGAACCTGGAGTGGATGAGTGGGCACATAAACCACCTGCAGAAGTCCTGTTTCCAGAAGAATCCGACTCCATCCGACTGCTATCTCATCTGTTACTGAAGAGGACGAAACTAACCATATTCCCAGAAGCAAACAGTTCAAGACTGTGTGGCATATTTTTTTAGAATACACTAAGAGTTGGGCCAGGGATATCTGATTTAAATGAATGGCAGTAATAAGACTGATCTTCTTGTGCCATAAACATCCATTGTGCTTTACAAGGAAAAAAGGAGTCCTCTCTCTCAAAGGTTAACCTAAACAAAATGCAAACCACAACATATTAAAGTTGTTTTGATATGTAGGTTTCACCCAGGGTCTTTCAGCCACGAGCAAGAGCAGCATTTCCTTTGAATGAGAGTTCTCCCACTAAGGTAAATGTTAAATACCCCCCCACTTGTTATTTAATCCTTAGGGACTAAAAAGGTGATTATATGGAGATGAAAATCACAACCTCTTTCTTTTACTAGCCTGGAGGGATGTTGGTGTTAAGCAGTGATAGCTCTTTCTAAGTAGTGGCCAGCATTTGGAACTGTTATCCAAAGAAAACTCTCTAAATGAACTGGGTGCCCACTGGGCTGCAAGGATGGAATAAACTTGGGGCTGCCAAGAGAGCAGAGTATAGGGCACCATTTGGATAAGGCCAGGTGTATGGGGTAGATGGAGGAGCCGTATGGAAAAGGGGCTTTGCACCTTCAGAAACATCCAGAAATGCTTTTACTCCTTAGGGACCTAATGCAACCGTGTTGTGGGAAGTACATTAAATTAGATTAAAAAAAACCTTGAGATTGTGTGGAGAAAAACTCACTAAATATATTCACTGTTTCGTATAATAAAAGAACACTTGCATGTTCTTCTTTTCTGCACCTTTGTCTTTCCAGCAAAAGAAGAGTATCTTATTTAATTGCCTTGAAAAATTAGGCTTTTTTAGTCATAAATAGAGACTTTCCCTTGGGTAACTGTTCTGTAGAAAAACAGTTTAGTTGGTAGTGTTTGAACTCTGCTAAATAAGTTTGGTTTGGAGTAAGTTATTTCAGTTTTAAATCAGTTTGTTTTAATATCAGGTGTTTTAGAGTGACTTTGCTCTCTGCACTACACAAAAAATGCAGTATCCTGCTTCGGGAGAATAACATGTAGTCATATCTCTCAGTAAAATTTTCTTCAAGGCTGTACATATTAATTAATATAGTCTCATCCGAATGTTGGAGGCAAAGAAAAATCACATATTGGTGACAAAAGAGGTTCCAGCCAAAGTGGCTTTGTTTTTAATTTCGTGGCTTTCATGAGAATGATGATTTTAAAGTCTCTTTATTTTCTACTGCTGATTTGTAGGTGTAACTGAGAAATACTTTCTCTCTTGCGTTTTTTTCTTTCTCCCCCAAATTTAACTCCAATGGATTCAAAACTAAACTCTTTGTTAAGGAATGAGAGCTTTACAGAAATACATATAAAAGTAATAAATGGGATTAAAATTACTGGCATGAAACAAGAGGCACACATCAATAATCCAGAATGACCAAATGCCTTAGAAACAACATGCTCAAGGTTAGGTTCACAGACTAGTTGATTAGCAGGAATGGAGAGATTACGTGTATGTGAGCAAAGACTGTGTATATGTATAAATTAATTCAATTCTAAACTTGGGAGGTAATTTAAATGCAAGACTTGGTTGGCATAATTCATATACCTGAAATTCAAAAAGCAGCAATGGTTTTGCTACATTCCACCCTGTGCCTTTGAATGCCATTACATCTACATGTGGTAAGTGCTGTGGAAATCGATGACAGACTAAGGCACTGCCCCTTTCAGGGTTCCTTTTTGAATGTCACCCATGACTGTGTTGCCAATTTGTCTGTGTCAAATGAATTAGAACATACCTGTTTCTGGCTGTGTATCCATCAAAAAAACACCCAAAACACCAACATGAACAACATTTCATTTGTCACTATTTGGCAGGATGGCTAAAAGCTCTAGGCAGATATGTTAAAAAATAGAGTTATGTGAAAGCTGAAATGCCGTTTTTTCAAGAAGAAGTCACTGCAAGGCTTGGATGGAAAGGAGACTCTTGGAAAGAGGATGCTTGAACTGGTTTTGGTTGGTTTTTATATTTAGGGGATTTTTTCCCCTACTAAAGAAAGGCTGTCATTGCATGTCTAAAATAAAGAAGAAAAACAAACAGCCAAGAACAAATGCCTAGAATTCCTTTTTATTCTACATATTCTTGTCAATTTTATAACAGAGAATTATCATTTTAACAAGCTAGTTCATAGCATTTTAAACATACCAAAGAAAATAAATTGACAGAGCATTTATTATTTAATCAAGATTTTTTTTCCTAGATACTGACGATCTTTGAAGGAAAAGAACAGTTTCTGGAAGACTTAAGTAAAGGATGTATCTTTTATCAGCAGTAAATGTGCAAGAAGTTAAAGCCTGTGTCCCTTTTAGGTTTCTAAGATTTGTAGAGTTGTAAACATTCTAGCAAAATTTCAGATGCCAACAGAATCCTATTAAAAATATTATTATAAAGTTCTTTATAAAAACTTTTTTCCTATTTATGTTTTTATTGGCTCTCTGTAGGATATGGGTTCATAACCCAGTCATAATCAGTTCCACTCTGAAATTAGAAATGGGAATGAGGCCACTTTTCCACAAGTTAGAGAGTAAGAGCTGTTTTGGTGCCAGCAAAAATATGACTAATAATGGTTCTTCCTAAAGATATGAAGTACAAGAGGCAAGGTATAAAAATGATTATCTGGATGAAATGTGATAAATCATTAAAAGATATATTGTAAATGAATGTAACTCATTTCTATCTACATCTGTAAAGTAAAAAAACCCTGGAATTTTGCTGATTTGCTTTAAAATATTTTAAATCCTGTAAACATATGCCAATATAATTTATATTGCAGTTAACTATTTATATGCTTCTATCTCTAGAAATTTTCAGGTTTTTTTTTTTTAATAATGTGGACTTCTAAAACAATTTAAGATGAAAACAAGTACGAAGAACTGTGGAGCAGCTGTCAATTGTTTCTTAGAATTCATGGAGAATTTTTTCTTCCTGGAATAAAGAACTGGGATTTAAGGGAGCTGAAAAACCAGACAGAGATGAGAATTACTGTTTTAACATGCCAAAGTATGATCTTATTCCTAATTTTGCTAGAATAAGTTTTATTTGCAAGTTCAGTTTGCTTATGTTGGCAATGTGGACAGAAATGCTCCAGTCTGATTGTGTTGTAGAGACGGAAGTGGTGACAAATTTGAAACAAGTTCTTTTAATTGTAATGCATGCTGACAATGAAAGGCAAAGGGATAATTAGTGTATGAATTTCTGTGCATAACTGAGGCATGCTGTGTGGAGGACCTTTCTTGTAGGTTTTTGCAAGCTTGTCACACCAACATGCAGATTATTGAGGAAGGGATTTGGTGGTGTTCTCTGTTAGTTCCCTTGGAACCTCTACAGCAGTGAGACACCTCTGAAGTAGTCAAGGACCAGAGATGACAGTTGGTACACTGTAAAAGATGAAAGAAGTCATTCCCATTTCTGTAGAGCTGAGGTTCATGGGTCTCTCAACAGGGTGGAGTGTTGAGGGACCTGAATCCAAGCTCTAGTGTGAGGACCAAAAATGAACTTCCTTAAGGTGAAAATCTTTCAATTATTACTCATTTTTAAAAGGATAATTGCTGTGGAACTCTGGAGAAGAAGTGATGTCCAGATTTTAATGTACAAGAGTAATGACATAGAAGAATACATTTGCACTCAAGGATCTCAAGGTAAATCAATCGTTAGGAGTGTGTATGTCTGAACTCAATTTTTTAACTAAATTGTGTATGCTGAAATATTTGCAATCCTTATGTTTTTAATATCTGAAAAGTGTATACCAGAACCACTGTTTAGATAATCTAGTTTATCAGTGTGGATTATGGAGATTTTGATTTTAAAATTGTAAATAGAAGAAAATGGACATATCGTTGCATAGTGCTTGGATATAATTTATGTATCTTTGGGGCATGGGGCTCCGATGCAAAAAGATCCGTTCAAAAAAAGCCAGGTAGTATTTTATATATATATGTATATCAACAAAATGTAATGTTAGGCGATGTCAGAGAAAAAATGGTGCTTTGTGACACTGTGTATTTTTCAATAATCAAGATATGCTCACGTTGAATATATGAAGAATTTCAGTTTTATTTTTCTTGGCTATTTTTTTCCTTTGGCAAACTTGATCAAAGAATTTGTTTCGGAATAATCAACAGAACCCTAGGAGTTGAGGGGGACTGTGAGTCTCTATTAGGTAATGGCTAAAACCGTGTAAAGGTTTGAACTGAGATTGCGGATTTGGCTCAAAGCTCCAAGGATGCCTAATATGGAAAAATGGTAAGGAAAAGAAGGTCAGTTTGATTAAAAACATGATGTTTGTTCCAATTACATCAGTTGAAGATCAAGTATAAGAACAGTGGGTATCTGAGAGAGCATGTGTGCTATTGGTAGACGTGTTAGCTTCAAAAAAACTTGTGAATTGACAACTAGCAAATAGCTGTATGGAGGCAGAATATTGTGTGGTGTGCTTTGGCTTGGTTTTATTTCACTACTTTATCAACAAGAAGTCCTGATTTGTTCTGGCTGGTGCAGCATAATGCACCTCACCTTCCTTGCTTGCTGGTGGGATCTCTTCCTGTTACTTCTCCTAAGTGGCTGATTTTACTGAAGACGGTAAAGTCAATTCACCTCCGTAACATTTCAGACCTTTTTGAGTATGGTCTACAATGTTTCATCGTGTAAATCTTTATATATTCTAGGCATGTTTTCGCTTTTGAAGCATTTGGTTTAAGTCTTGTACCAAACCCATTGTAGCTCTTTCATGCCCAGAAGGCACTGTTGAATTTTATGTTTTCTCAACATGGACCACAGTGACTATGCCCATTTTTTCAACACTCACTCATATTTGCAACCTTGTTTTTTAATACTCAACACGTTTTTTCTGTAGGCATGTCTCAATCCCTTTACTTCTCCTTCAATTACTGCTGGTTCTGCCTCCCTGTTTTGGTTTTATTTTTTCTTTCTTGTATTCACCAGGGACATCTCTTTCTCATCCTAATGACTGTCATCTTTTTCTACCCACCCTATTTCCAGGGTACCTTAGCATCAGTAGGCAGTGTTTGGGTTTTTTGCATGTCATTTTGTGCCATATGTGGCAGTGATGCTGACTTTGTAAGCTTTACATAACTGAGAAGATACCTGCTGTATAGGTTTTATGGGTGTCCATTGAATCCCAGGCATCTGCTGCAGGAATATCTAAATACTACAGAAAAAATTAGAGGTGGTCATTTAACATAGGTAGGCATGGAGGTAGTCATCCTGGAGTCAGAGAATTCCCCACATTTATCATCATTTCGATGACTGGCAGCAAGTTTTCCAAGCACTGTGAAGGAGCCCTTGCTGAAGAAAAGCTGATGTGAGCCCCAGTCGGAGGTCTGGATCAGAGGCCTCCTCCTTGCACAAAGTGGGCTTAAAGCCTTGCATTAAAATGGGTACCTACTATGAGTTGCAACATGATTCACAGCCCCTTTATACTCCTTGGAAAGACGTCGGCATAACTACTGCCTTGATGATGAGCAGACAAAGTGTGCAGAATGTGTTGCTGGAGAGCAGCATAAAGGTCAGCCGGTCCCTCGCCAAGAAAGCAAGCGACGGTTACTGTCAAAGACTATGGCGGCTGACTGTAGCCCCTCAGCTCGTTTGCTGTGGGTTGGATGAGCCCTTCTCTGCAGCTTGCTAAGTGTAGTGGTGTTTATCAACAACTGGAAGCAGTGACTGTTGATGTAAGTTGGATTTTAGTGGTACTGTGACTGCATCTGCCAGTCCTGTACCTCTGGCAGCACATTCATTCAGACATGGTGAACCCTATCACAAAAGATAAAACACGGGCTTTGAAGTACCTCCTGCTAATTTGTCTAGTATCTGCTAAATTTCAACTTGATACTCTATTCTGAATCATCAAATGGTACAGATTGGCAAAGGATTTAAAAACAGACCTTCTTGTGTTTTGTGTTCCTTCAATATTACTGAAACAATTACTTTTCAATATAAGAAAGCTGTCATTGATTAAATATGAAGTGCTAGGGTGTAGAAAAATATTTGGAGCTGCAGGTGTCATCCAGGCAGACAGTAGTCATTGGCCACATTGGCCCAGCTGTGCCAGGTATGCCTGTCCTAAGCTTCATCTTCCTGCCCCTTGAAACTCCTGGCTTCAACCTTTAGGTCTTGCGTAGCCCACTCACTCACTATACCTCGTCAGCAAGTTGTCAAGGTGACACCCAACGGCTGGCTTTCAACTCAAGTTTAGTTCTCCTATCTGAGACAAGGTTATTTATTTCCCTTTTTTCCTAGCAGATCCCACCATACAAATCTTACCGGGAAAAAGGAGTTGAGGCCATGCTAAATAAAAACAGAAATTTCCAGTATTTGCAATGTAGTTATGAGGAGCATCCAGCAAATTGATGTGTTTGCATCATCTAAGATGAGTACAAGTCATTGGCTTTCACCTTATGGAAAAACATGTCATTCCATACAAAGGCTGTACATAATAAAAGTAAACAAATGACAGTGCACACACACTTCATGTCCTGGGAAGAAACAGTAGGGCTGAATTATATAAGTCTTAATCATGTCATTTGCCCCATGCCGAAAGGTTTTTGGGTGCTGGGGTGCTAAAGACTATGAAAAAACACGTTCAAATTACAGTAGAATTTAAAAACTGACATTAATTAAAAATTTAGTGTTAGCTATCACATAAATACTTGTCATACTGAATACAGATTGTAAGGTTAGAAAAATATCTTGCTTTAGAAAACAGCTTTCAGTAATAAAACACAGGGGGCTAAATGTACCCAAAGATAGATATAGATATTTTTATTTGCCCTTTTTTTTCTATACCAGCAAAGTAAGGATGAGAAAATATTGTTTTCCTCATCTTTATACTTTTCCCAGCTTGATTGTGTTTACACAAAGAAATTATCATAGCCAGATTAAGATATTCTTTCAGTGATGAAAGATTATGTTAAACAATTAGAAAATATTAATTCAAATTTTGTCAGGATTCTCGAAACCGTTGATGTAGAATGTTCCCTGCATTTTTAAGAAATTCTTGTAGAGTGTGAAGCAAACCCTGCATTCCTTTGAAAACAAGGATTTTATCAGGTATCCTTTTTTTTAAAGAAAATTATGTGCTTTTTAAATCACTTCTAGGTAATCTAGATTACCTGTCCACTAGTAGCCAATACCACCAATGCCACCAGTGCCTTTTCCTATAGGAAAATGGCTTTCTAGTCATCTTGGTTCTGGATCAGTGTAAGCCAGAGCAAATGAATTTAAGTAGGTGCAAGTCACAGCAAAGACTTTCTGTCTTTGACAGATAGATAATCTTCCAAATGTTGTAGGGGTGAGTGGTGGATGCATATTTGAAGTCTGTACTGCTGTGTGGGGTTTTCCATTGTTACTGTGCCTTTTTAACATGTTTGTTGTCAGCCTTAAAAGTTAGGTGTTCAGCATAATCACTTTGCAGTTTCTCTTCTTTCCCCTTGGATTAGAGCTGTACCACTAAAGTGTATGCTTCTCTACCTTAACAAGCCATATTGGAAAGATTTTGCCATTAAAGGCTGAACCAAGAGTTGTGTCATGATAATCTGTGAGGGGTATGAAAGTACCACTGCTATCTGATAATTAGGAATTTTAAACATCAGTAGATTATGGTTTTGAGTATGGATGAAGCTAGGCATTTTCAAATTGAGAGCTTATTGAGAGCTTTAGAGGTAATCTCTGCTCAAAAGCTGTATATACTTTATAATCTACCAACATGAATTAATAAAATTAAGACTATTACCTGCATGTTGTGGTGATAAACTGTTAAGTAACTGTAGCATGTCTCTGTATTCTGCTCTGTCAATTTACCTTGCTGCTTAGTGGGGGAGATTTCCTGTCTGGTATGTTGTACAGCATGGAAATAAAATTGGGATAAATCTCTAGTCTAGGAATCCAGACAGTCTAATTTTCTTTTGTTTTTCATGTTTATGTCATCACTTAAGTCTTGCTCTGTGTTTGTGGGTGGGGGTGTGCAGGCACATGCGTCAGCTGCTCTTTCTGTATTTTCAGGGTGGATTTGTAGCATTTGTCATAGTGCAGCCTTTGTGAAAGCTTTCTTTAATTGTATCTAAACCCACACAAAAGTGTGTTCTCTGTTCTATAAGCTATCGTTTAGGAAATATTAACTCTTTTTAAGTGGTGAGAACTTTTGGATGGTTAGGAAAACAAAGCAAGGATGTAAATTCCTAGTTTGTTTTACCAGCTTGCCATGCTGAAGGTGTCTTCTTATGAGACTGGTGACCAGACGAGAAGAGAAAGTAGAATGGATTCTCACCACAGATGGTCATAGGAGTATCCTAGTTTAGCAGATAATTTCAGAAATTGAGGGAAAAATTCAGAAGGACAGAAATATCTCTGAACTTACAAAAATATACCTAATAATTTTGCATGCTAAAGCAAATCTTAATTCAGGTTTCTTCTGTGTTTTGTGCAAGATTCATTTGTTCAGGTAATAGACTTTTTTATCTAAACCCCAGATATTTTTAATAGCGTTTATACCTCTGTTGTAGTTCTGATTCTCCTATGCCTTACCTTCTGCTTCTGCTGAAACAAAGTGTACAATGACTTTTTTCCTGAGTTATTAGAAAAAGAAGGTATTACATGTTATGAAATCTTAGAACATTTGTTTAGTAGAGTATTTTACAGCTTCTAAAGGAGGAATAAAATATAACGTTTGCAACTATGGAAGTAATATGTAGGGATAATATTTTAAAAGATCTGTCTTTTCACTTCCTCTAAACAGAATTTTCTTGCTTTGTTTCTGCTTGCTGACATGTATGAAATTTGGTTGAAACAGTCCTACAGACAGATCTCTTCCTTCTAACCAGGGGGATTTTGTAGTCCTGATATGCGATCTCTGGATACATGTTTTTGCATTGCTTGAATGCACTTGAAGGCAACCTCAGAATAGCCCCTGTAAGCAGCAGTCCCTGAGTCATCACAGCATTAATGCAGTCTTGGTGTCAATAGCAAGCTATCCCCTCATGCTTCAGTAAGACAGATAACTTGTAGTTCATGTCCCACATAATGAAGGGTGCCAGGTCCGTCCTATGCAATGGCTCCCTCTGTCAAACTAGCTGTTCTTCATGGACACCCACAGGAGAGCTCCTGAAACAACTGAAATAATGGCTGGAGTGTGTATTTGGGTTCTTTTGGTCTTTTTGTGAAGTTGTTGGCTGGAGTGTGTATTTGGGTTCTTTTGGTCTTTTTGTGAAGTTGTTCTTCTGCACTTGTTGCATGTACGTCGAATTAGGACCTAATGAAACTCTGCATTCCTCTACTCCTGTTTTCCCTTTTTTGTTATTTAGAAGTAAACCAGAATAAAATGCTGACAAATTTAGGTTCTCAGTCAGCTATACAGCTGCAGAATCAGCACTTGCCTTTGTTTGTAAGCACAACTTCCAAGGGCTGTAGAAACAGGACTCACAGCACAGTTTCTCTGTACTACATCTCCCTAAATGACAGGCAATGAGGGGTAGGTAGCCAGAAAGTGTGTAGAGACCTCAGGCATTTTGAGGATGACATTTCAAAAAAAGAAAAAAAATCAAACTTGATACTGAAGACAAGGATATGTGGCACTTGTCTAGCATTTTCATTTTGGATTGATGAGTTGAAGTCAGCACATTACTACCTGCAACTTGGAGAGAGATTTAACCACCTGTATTCTTATGTTTTAATTGATTGCATCTGGAGCATGGGAGGACCAGTGAGAATTCAGGATGTTGTTTAACATTTTTGTTTGCAAAGCAAATGTTGGGCATCACATCCTTCAATCACATGAAAAAGTTTTTACTTCAATATGAATCCACACCTGGTTTAAAAAATTGCACCTAAGAACAGGGACTGAAATTTTATCTAAAGTATAGTGTAATTATCAGAGTTGGAAGACATTTGATGGAGTAGCAAAAAAAGGCATGAATGAAAGTTTGTGCTAAGTTGTTTCAATTTAGTAATTAAGCTTCATATTGTTTTTTTTCGTTGTGCCATCTGTATTAAATACATCCTTAGAAAAGATTTTTTAATGTTAATGACTCAAACCTTGTAGTTCTCAGTTCACATTATAAATTTTTTCAAATTAGAGGAAAGTGGGAGAGTAAGGATGCTTCTGTGAATCTGAGTTTGCAGGACTGAGCTTTAATCATTTGCAGTCTGTAGCTTTGAGTTTTTCAGCTTACTCAAGTTTGCTTGAAGAACTGTGTTTTCCTTGTCTTTGTGATCTTTATTGATAAATATATTTGCCTTGCTTCAAATTTCTAGGATTTTATAGGAATTATTTTTAGAAAGAAGATTAATATTTGATAATTCAGTAAACAGTCTGGAGTTCTTAAATGTGAAGTTATATTGAAAGTGAAATAAATGCTATAGCCAAAGGAAGCATAAATCTTTGATGTCATGCTCTCAGAGATCACCTACAATTGGAGTGCCACTTGGGAAATCCTGCTGAGAGGTGGGTAATGAATTGAAAGCTTCAGAGGAGTGAATTGAAAGCTTGGGCTTTCTGTGTGGTGAACGGCAAAAATTTGGGAGAAGCTGAGTGGGCTGAGATTTTATTTTTTGGAGGGAAAGGCTTCTCATAAATATCATGTGGCAAACCTATGAGAAAGATGCTCGCATTATATTTTATGCACTTTCTTCTAGAGTTGTTTATTTCCATTCTCTCATTTTAGAAAAGATATATGGAGTAGGGGGAGACAAATGTTTTCAGGACTGGAGATGCCTGTGAATTGTGATAATGTGTGAACAGTCCTGAATATTTCACTGTCTGTTTCTATGTTCAGAAATGATTAATTCATATGTGTGGTTTTTTACATATGGCTTGGTTGTAAGACAGCATAAACTTAAGGACAGTGAATGCTCTTTCTCTTTTCTAATTATAGCTTGGGCCACTGTCATTCCCTGATCTCAGATTTGCCTGATGTTCCTCATCCATGTCTCAATAATGAGTTTTCAGTCATATTTTTAGTTGTGGGCCATACTAGCTGAGATTTTTTTTTTAGCCATGTGTTTCCTTTCACCTGAATTATTTAGAAAAACATGATTTAAAACATTCTGTCATACTTAAAGAAAAACAACCAAACAAAAAAAAAAAAAAGAAAGAGGAAATGCAGATGATTTTGTTTACATTTAGTTACCAGAAATAAGGTAAGAAACTGGGAAAGAAACTGTCAGAGTTGCTTTAGAGCAAAGGTTTGCAGTTGTAGATGGGTCTGGCCTTTGGGAAAGGAGCCAAAAGGGATGTGCAAACAAGGTGTCTCTTCCCTCACCCCTTTTGCGAAGATCCTCCTGCTCTTTCATAGCATAGAGCTTATACACAGATTGCCTTTGTGTATTTGCTTCTCAGCTAGGACATAGCTGTGAAATGTTGTTCACACCTGGAGCTCTCCCATTAAAATTAATTAATAACGGCAATTTTCTTTTGGTCCATCATGAGATAACCAGTGATAAAGGGATCTGTGATCTGTCCACAGATCTTCATGTCTGGGTAGGGTACAGGTGATGCCAAAGGCATTTGCACATGTCTACTTTGGCTTGGTTTCTTAATTAATTAATAGTGCAGTGATGTTATGAGGTTGGCTTGATTTCTTTCCCTTTCCCTTTCCTGCACTTCCTGTGCCATGACATCTTTTTCCTTCATGTTTCTTAGGGTGAAGGAGGTGTTGCATTTCCTTCAAATATCAAGTCTGTCTCAGGGTCCAGGCTGATTTATTTAACTGGATTTTGAGCCCCTGCCTGGGTAGGTGTGACGCATGATGCTGGCCCTCTAGAAACTATTAACAAAATAAATTCAATCATTGACTGACTTAAATAATTTAAAAACAATGAGCATACACTGTGTGTGCATTGTTCCCACCTAAATTAGACTGTGCCCTCATTAAGATAAAGTTGCTTTGCTCTGCATTTACAGGAATCAGACTGAGTAAGGGTTTTTCCCCCTAGCAAAAGCTGGATTCTCCCAGGCCTGCATGACTGTTTCTGTCCACTCTGACTGACCCTGCTTCAGTTGATTGACTTCTGTTTGCCACCATGGCAGGGTAGTAGTAATCAGAAGGTGACTTCTGGCCTGACACAACTTGACCAGAGGCTGAGGATTAAACATTTCAGTGCTGGCAGAAGGCGCCTTGCTGCCTTTTTTGCTGGGAGAGGGATCTGCGGCACTGTGGGGAAATACAGGTTTGGTGACCAATCCAGAGGCAGGTATCAGTCAGTGCTAAAGAGAATCCACTAGTTCATGTCATGAAAGCTTATGGAGTTCTGGCAAACGCACATGTTAAATTTCATTACTAAGAATGTTAAATTTCATTACTAAGAATATTAAATTTTATCTAAGGTGATTCTCTGTGTCTGCTTGGTTACACAGGTGGTGTGAGGAAAGTCATTTGCTTCTAGATAAGGGGATGCAGGTTTTCTCCCTGCAAACTTGCTTGCTTGCATGGAGAAAATAAATATAGGTGTGGTGAATTGCACTTGGCCTCATCCTTATGTTGCTGAGGGAGATGGAAGCCTGCTTATTTTCTTTAATATGTCCCTGCTTTGATCCTTTTCCTCATTTTGCCGTTTATCCTTGCCAAGACAGTGAGTATAAGACTGCAGAGTTGGGAGCAATTTGGGTCACTGCGACTGTGTTTGCAGCATATCAGGTAGTTAATGGATAATAATTAATTTGAATTACCTCCTTTCCATCTGCCTGCTGACTTGAATCTCATTTTCCCTTACCTTTCACATCAGTCCTTCTTTTCGTTTCCTTTTTTTCCTTCCCTTGATCTTCAGAAAGGTACTTTCTAAATGCACATTTAAACAGACCCATTGTGGATATGTGAACTTGCACATTGTCAAGAGAAAGCAGCTGGGTTAGACTGGTACCCAGAGATACACTCAGAGAGCTTACCTCCTCCAAAGGCACCTGTTAAGGTTTCTCTCAGTTGTTGCTGCTGCTCACACAGAAATCAAACTCCTGTATAACAGGTGGTAACATCATTGCCTACCTTTCTGGCTAGTTTTATACACGAATAGTTCCCTAAAACATTTGATCCCCTATTAAGACATGCACACCATGAATTTTAATCATGCCAGAATTAAGATCCTGTGTTAAAATTAGCCAAGAACATGTTGAACAAAGCCTCCCAAAGAAAGGCAATGCTTGAAGTCAGCTCACATTTTCAGTAACATACTTGGATTGACAGAACATAAGCATGCTTGTAAAATTTGAGGTTAACTGTGTTTGTAAAAATTTGTGTTGCTTTGCATCAGTTGCTGAGCTGGAGTACATAAACATTATTTTAAATAAACAGTTTTGCCTGCTGCTGAGAATTTTATGAAAATCTTTTATAGACTCCAGTTTACACATGTAAATTCTAGTTCTTTCACAGGCGCATGTGAAATATGACCTGGGCATTCCATCCTTCAATTGCAGATCTTTAAACTCTTAAATATATTTGAAGGGTAGATGTTTTCAGAAAAGAAACATCTTTTTAAACAATACAAATCAAGATTTCAGTGTGAAATATTGCTATTTCTCAGTTTTTACCACCAAAGTGCACAGTCTAAAAATAAAATTCCTGGCAAGTGCTTAACTGCAATAGCATAAGGAAATGTGTCCAGAATAAATAAATAAACCAGCCTTTAGCTAAAGCATTCGAGTAAAATGAACGTATAATTCATCTGTGAAGCCACATATTTGGAAGGTGGTATGCTATGGCTGGTTTGTCCAATTTATCAAGACAAAACACTTCGCTGTTTCTTGCTTGGAATTGCTCTGGAAACCCTTATGATACCACATTTTCCACTGCATGGAGGCCATTAAAACTAAATTACTTGGAAAAACAGTAGCCACTAAATTATGGATGTATTGGCGCCTAAGCGTGCAGTAGTAAAGAATTTTAACTTTGTAAACAAATGAATAATTTTTAAAACAAAAATGAAAATCACCTGTAAGATACTTTATATACTAGGATGTCTCAGAGTAGCCATGACAACAGTCTGGGCTTCAAGTTTATTTGCTGTATCTGAGCATGTACATTTTTTCCTTAACTGAAAAAAAAGGCATCAGGGGCTACTGTATAAGAACTAGGAAAAATAACTATACACTTGTTAACCTACAAATGAGAATAGAGATATGTCATTCTAGGTATATTACTATGCTTAAGAAACAAGTTTTGGTTATTTTATCTTTTTCCATCAGTGTCAGAGCTGCTTCTTACTCATGGTGCTGTGTCCCACTGACGAACTACAAAATGTGTGTTTTCCTGATAACATTAGATAGTATACTAGATATTTTTAGAACTGGAATTTTTCTTCCACTCTAGAAATATTTTGACCAACAAATTAGACCTCAACTACATATATATAAAAGTTGGTGCTTAAAAAAAATTTTAAAAAAAGGAATATGTTTTGTTCTGTTTGTAATTGCAAGGTGAACTTTGAAGTTGAAATAAAGACAGCTGTCTTCTTCTATGACATGCCTATATTTTGCAGAAAATATCTGAATTTTAAAAATAAACTTTGTATAAAAGTAGACATAGGTATATCACCTGTACTATATCCAAAGACAGTGAAACTAATCTACCTTCAAGGAGAAATATTTTTATTTTTCCTCATAACAAAGTAACAAAACAGCGATAGCAAAAGTGTGTGTTGAATGACTGGCCATCTGGTTGGCAAAAGTGTTTGGACATGTATTGAACTGAAAGGTGATTTGGTGACCTGAAAGAACCAAGTGAAACATCCCAGCTGATTTCTCAGCCTGTTGCGATGCAATACCAGACCTGCAGCAGACTTAATGTTTTTTGTGTGGCACTATAGGGCAATAAAGCATAAGAACCAGTAAATTCAGTCCCATAAAACGATTGTTTTGTGGCCCTACAGCGTGAGAAGCCCTTTGCCATTCTGGCATACTCTGCATAATAAATCTTCCACTCTGCTTGGCAAATTATCAAAACCAATGTCCTGCAAGTTGAGAAATTCACCAGATTATTCCTTTACTATGATGTGAAGTTTTTCCATTACTAATGAATTAAGTATTAAAATCAAAACAACTCCGAGTTCACTCTCCAATCTGGAGTACACATTTCTCTGCAAGCAAGCAGCAAGAATAGGGTTTTTTTTCGTTTTTCTTCCTCTTTTCTCCCTCCTTTATTCAAAGGAGGGGGAAAAAAACCCACACAGAATAGCCAGTGCAGTAACAAAGACTTGTGTATTGGTGATAATCTTTTATTTTACTTATTTTAAGGAACTACCACCACATAGGCAAAGAAAAATTCTAGTTAGAGGACATGCTCAGGCTACATGCAACATGGTCACATACCAAAAGTGGTGAGTTTTTTACCTCTAA
This sequence comes from Corvus cornix cornix, assembly GCF_000738735.6. Classification (NCBI taxonomy): domain Eukaryota; kingdom Metazoa; phylum Chordata; class Aves; order Passeriformes; family Corvidae; genus Corvus; species Corvus cornix. The sequence continues at coordinate 84,533,990 of NC_047056.1, read as the reverse complement.
CTTAATGCTTCAACTTTTACTTTTCAAAGCAGTGTCTCTGCTTAGAATGGTATGACTGCAAACAGAATTTCTTCCCATATTTTCAGCAAGGACTTTATCTTTGATAAAAACTATAATTATCACTGGTTAAATGTTGATTTTTCTTTTCTTTTTTTTTTATTCTCTGAAGTAACTATGTTTTCTATATACTTTTGATGTATTAGTTTGCTTTTACATTTTTTTCAGGTTTTACCTATAATACTTCCTTGTGTGTGTATATATTTATTAAACACACTGTCTGTGATGTTTCCAAAAGTTCAAAGTTTGATAAGTCTTTTTTTTGGGCTCCCTAACCACAGCATTATAAGTATTGACTTGTACTGACTGGACTAGGTGAGCTGTTTAATCATACAGTGTGGTTGGCTTTAGATTCAGGAAGTTACTAAGGAGAAGTGGTTGTGTCTTTGGTTAGCCACACTTTCATCTTTTTATTTTCCTCGAGTGAACTTCAAGCTATAAATTTACAAAGCATTTTGGGGGATGATCTCCATCTATTCAGCATACCTTAGCATTTCATGCTTGTTATTGTATTTCGTGGGAACAGCCATGTCCTGTTTCTCGGGGAGATCTATTGTTGTGTTTATCAGTAATTTTTAAGCGTTTTGTGGAATATGGAGCTGCTCCAGATGATTTTAGTAGGGACTTTTGTGATAGGACAAGAGGTAATGGTTTTAAACTAAAAGATTGTAGATTCACACTAGATATAAGGAATAATTCTTTTCTGATGCAAGTGGTGAAACACTGGAACAGGTTGCACAGAGAAGTGGTAGATGCCCCATCCTTGGAAAGATTCAAGGTCAGGTTGGAGGGACACTGAGCAACCAGATCTAATTGAAGATTTCCCTTACAGGGATCTTTAAAGGTCCCTCCCAACCAAACTGTTCTATGATTCTGTGATACTGTTGCCTCTGCAGACAGATAGGGGATTCTGACTTTGGTGAAGCTCAGGCTTAGCATCCATAATCTTCCATGAGTGGTCTTAGTACAGAGCTATTGTACAGGTGGGAAACTATTACCATCTTTCCTCATTTTAAAAATCTAGTCCTTTATTATCCCAGGTATTTTTACTTCCTATGTGTCCACAAACAGTTGGAGCGTTTATCTTGTTCATCTTGGAAATAACTCTCTTTGACCAAAGAGCCAAAAATACTTTTTCCAGTTGACCCTGCAAGAGACAGTCACTGACTGAAGTCAGAAGCTGTTGCTGTGTATGAAATATGCCTCACCAGCTCCAGCTTATCATTTCAAATTGAGAACTGTCTGCTTTTGCACCCCTTATTCTGGGCTGCTTTCATAGTGAGCATCCTGGTTTTGTGGTCTGATTGCTTGAGACATATAATTTCAGTTAAGTGCAGCATCCAAGAACAAAATATATTATATGTGCCTTTTTAATGTTTGCAATGACAAAAGCACTTTGCTTTGCCTCTGGAAGGTATCCTGAAAACTGGGAATTAATGAATGGATCAGATCCTTGCAAGAGGTCCAATTTTGTCCAAACAAATTGGCATTAATAATCATTAATGTCATACTAACACTAATTGGGTCCTGCTGTGCTATGTGATATGTGCCCGTAATAACAGAAAATATGATAGTATTTCAGTTCCCCCCACTTCCCAGCAACACAGAGAGCTGTTTATTTGAAATCAATCTTACTGAACATGAGGTCTTCGATAGCTGAGGCAGTTCCTTTGAGCGTGTGCAGCAGACTCACATAACCAGTGATGTTACACTCTCATGAGTGTGAGATTTGAGGTAGGTATGACTGTCACAGTTAAGTAGTTTGAAATGTTTACAAGTGGTTTGGTTCTGAAGGGGTAGCCCAGAAGGCTGGGGATTTGTTGCCCTTTCTGCAGGTGCTGGTGGGGTTACCACTGCCAGCATTTGGCTGCTGTGGGGTTATTTGCCATTTGATATGTCTGTTCACTGTGGCTTCCTGCCTCTGAGAGGCATTAAATAATCAGCATAACCCCCAAATCCTTGCTTCTTAGCATAATGTGTTGTGGGAGGGTTTGTGCTGTATCCATATGGTATTCCTGGTTATGTCTAATTAGACAGATTATCTAAATGCAATTGTTATAGCTGTATTAGAACAGACTTGTTACAGATTTATAAAACCAGTTGAGAATTGAGCAAGCAGTGCAGTTCCCCTTAGCTGGATTTTTATGGTCCTGGTAAGGACCATATGTCCTTCTAGGTTATGTATTTGGGGAGGGTGATTATTACTGCCTTTTCTGTCAGCAGTGGTGCAGTGCTTTGATAAAAGGCTTTTCTGTTCACAATCAAATGACTAAGAAGTTATTTTTGGCTTTGTTTATGGAAAAAAAAGACATTTTGTGAGATTACAGTTGGAGTCTGTGGAACAAAAAAGATGAATATTTTCTTGCCATCATAGAAGCAGACAGAAGGAGGACCTCTGAGATCTGCAGTCAGTGTGGGGAGCTGGTGCTCTGGTTTGAAGATGTAAGTGGCCATATGCAAATTCTCATCGTGCTTGCGCATGGTTAAAATTTAACTCCTTTTACATACTGGACCATGTGAAGATGAAGCATCATGTTGGAAACTGAGTGCTTCAACCATATTGTTTGACAGCATTGTAGGATTATTTCTCCTTGATTAATTTCCAACTGAATTGAGATTGTGTCAGGAATGAGGACTCCTCAATCTAGACAGAAAATTTGGTGGAATATTATTAACAGTTCTGATAATTTTTTTTTTTTAAAAAAGTTAGTCTTTGGCTGCAGAAGTGAGGTGTTTTTGTGCAAAAATGGTCTTAGGAAAACAAAATTCTGTGGGAGAAAATGCAATGTCAGACAGAAAGCTGGCCTTGATGGAGTACAAGAGGAATATAGTTTGCCCAAATTCTATTTCAGGAATAGCTGATAGAGTCAGAATCATACATGAAAAAGGGGTTAAGGCTTATCCTCCTTTTCTAGTAGCATCTTAACATAATACCTGGAAATACCCACTACATTAATACCCAGTACATTAATGGAAATACTCACTAACAAAAAGACAGTTTGTGTCAAGAGAGTGTCTTCAGCTTTTCCCATTTTTCAGTAAACTTAAATTTATTCTGAAGTTAGGACTTTTTAGCATTTAAACAAACTTCAGGAAAAAAAGTCGCTTGCATTTTCATGGAAAATTGAGTTAGAATTATTTTCTGGTTAGTACATTTTTCTCTATACATAGTAGGGTTCCTTATGCATAGACTGGAAGAATGCTGTGCTTATTTTCATAACCTTTTTTGACATCACCCTGGTTCCATGAGGAATCACTCTTTTTTTCTGTGGTTGATACTGAATGTGTATTTGGCTCTGACTGAAATACAAGATGGTCAGAAAACCAGGGAGGTCTTCTTCCAGGAAACAGCTCTGTTTCTGGGGACAAAAGGTGATGAAATGCTAAGTGAGACAAATTTAGAATGACCAGGTCTTGTGTGGCTCAGGACCAAATACAGAATCTGCTGTCTCACACAGAGCTTGGCTGTTGTGACCCAATTTGCCTACTTTTATTTTAGGGCTGTTCTAAAAAGTAGGTGATTCCTGACACCAGCGACTACAGAGAAACAATTGTATGGCTCCTTGGCTCTGACCAGTACAGTGCTGGAAATCCAGGAAGGGGTAGGATTCATATCACACATACCATACCCCCATCTTTTTCAGAAGGTGAATATAATATGTTTATGTGTTCTGGTGTATAACATTTGAGTCAGTTTTGTCCACTTTATTCAAGTAAGGGAGTTTTTTTTCTTCAAGGCAGTACTTCCTGTTTAAAATTATGGCATATCAGTCAATATTTACCATTATACACTCTTTAATTTCAAAAATTTCTAAGTGCTACAAATTTTATAGCCAGAATGTTTGACATATAATCAAATGTGAAAACTTCTGGCTTAACCTCTCTGTAGTAGTCTCTAGTGTGTTCTGTGGGTAAAGAAATAGTATTTTTGGCTTGCTCAGTTCAAGAACTGCAGAGATTCATGTAGAATTGAAACACAGTTGCATTCTGTCCAATTTTACATATAAAAACAAGTCTCTCAATCTTAAATTCCTTATATATATGATCACCAGGACTTTTAGCTCATTTAGCTGAAAATATGACTTATTTTTGATTTTTAAATAATTTTCCTAAACTGGAGATAGTTGTGGGGAGGGAGGAGACTGCGTATGTATGAATCCAGGAGTCCGATAAATGTATATAACTATTATTGGAACATTATTTTCTACATTTTGTGATTCTAGTTTTCATCTGAATGCAGTTTGACACACATTAGCTTCACTGTTTTATAAATTAAAATGCAAAATGTCAGCAAATGAATGCGTTTTCTGATATAAAGCTCTGTAGATATGTTTTCATTTATATGTAGTATCTGTGTGTGTGTAAATATGTATAATTTTTGTAGCTTTCTAGTTAGCACCAAGTAGTGCCAAAAAGTTGTGGCTAATTGGAAACCAACAGGTTTTAGTAGGTAACAATTAAGACAATAGATCTTTCATTAAGAAACAAAATGAAAGAGCAAATTTTGAAGAAAGTATTTTAATAAAGTGAAATAAATATCTTATTCATTCAAAATAATACTTTCAATTAGTAAATTCAGTTATTAAATTGATCCACAAGTGTTTTATGACCATTAAACTTTCTTTGTAATATGTAACGAAAACATTTAGATTAAAAATAAGAGCATTTAATGGGATATTGGAACTCTTCCATAACTGGCTTTCCTGAAAAGTAATTGTTTCAAAAGTATCACAAACAAAATCCATTTTGCTTTTGGATAAGCTCAGATCTTTCTAGCTTTTTTTCATTGACTAAGAGTGAGGCTCTTTTGATAAAAGGTAAATAGCAACAAGAAGACAAAAGTGTTTTCTTCACCTCCTATGCAATTTGGCTCAGACCTCTAGGGAGAGAGAGAGAGAACAAAATATTTCCTCTTTTTTTCACAGGTTGATTTGTGCCCACGGTATGAGTTAGTATCATGAGAGAGGGAGACTGCACTGAATCCAGTCTAGGCTATTTTCCAATAAACTGCTTTCTTAGCAGGGGTAACACTGACAGAGGCTTGAGTTTAAAGGAACAACAAGAAGGAAGTTGTTCAGTAGTCTAAAACAAACTTTCAAAGAAGCAGGTCAAAGCAGGAAGTGTTTGCATGGAAAAGAAGCATCTCCCCAATGGAAACTGAGTATGCCTTTGATTCATCAGTTCACACTGGCAAAAGTTTGCCTTAGACTTACCTGTTCATGTTAAGAATCCAGAACTTGTATACATAAACATGTCTTCCGTGCATCTCTGGTGTGTTTCTAAGGTATTCTCTAACCAGTTTCTTTCTCTTCCTAGACACAAACATATTGAATTGATTTCCACCCAGCCAGGTTTTAATAATACTGCACCAGAGTGCAGGATTAATACCAGAGATGTAGTGTAAAGAAGTTGGTCCTTGCAGCACTGCTTTTACCACCTGTAGCAGATGTTCTGTCCTAGCTACCCTGGGATTTTCTTAAGGTTTATGGGATATAGTTTTATATAATATATAACACTGTAAGTGTTAGTTTGGGGTCTTGTCACAGGCTTGCAATCAAATTTACAGAAATATGTTTATCAAATTTACAGAAATATGTTTATCTATTACGTATGTTTGTCACATAGACAAATCAGTTCCAGTCAAGAACAAAATAAATGGGTATTCACCAAAAATCAGTTGGAAGGTCAATCAGAAGCACAAATTTTCTTCTGATTGGGAAAAATGCCTAAGAAGAATGGTATTTTAGAAGCAGACTCAGTAGAAAATAGAAATTAACAGTATTAAGTAAAAAAACCACTGGTCATTCTTTTCATGAGCTAGCCTTATGGAATCAGCCTAGGGTCTTAGCTACTCTAATTCACAATTTTCCAGGATAAGCCAGTACTGGATTCTTAGAGGAAGAATGAAGGAGCCAACATCCTCCTTGATATCTCCCTAGTAACCACCTTGACTTACGTCAAGGTAAGAAAGAGTTCAGGGCTTTCAAAACTGGAAGCCGAATCCCTTCTGCTTGTGCTCAGTAGAACCAAAGCATTTTCCATGGCATACTTTCCCTCTACCTCCCTAATTCCTGAACCAGGAGAAATATTAAATGTTTTCTTTTCATGATTGAGTAGACATCCCTTCATTGGTAATTTTTTTCCCCACCCTAAAGACCCATAGCTGTTATCATACATTGTATTGTATCATCTTACCTTGTTCTTTTTCTACACAAGAAGAAATATGTATCTTCATATCTGAATTTTTAAAAGTGGGTGTTGATTAGATTTCACAGGGGAAAAGTGCACCAGGCTACAAGAGCGAGTATTTATTGCTAATCACAAGTGGGTAGAAATATAGCTCACTAATTTTATCCTAATGCACTTCAGAGAGAAAAAATCCAAGCAGTTGAAATAAAAGCATCACATGTCCTCCATTATTTGCTTGTGGAAACAGTAATACACAGTAGATGGTATTGCAAACATGAACTGGTCCTTTTTTTCCGTTGAAATCAGCGTCACTTGATTAATTTCAGTAGAAGAAGGTTATGCCAAAATGGTAAATATTGTGTGTGCATTATTCCAAGACTTGTGAAACAAATAACTGCAAGTCCTGATTCTATTTTTATAAATGCAAATTAGAATAAAAAATAGCAGTTAGTATTTCTGCTGAGCAATATTGACCTATGCATGCTTGGTCAGTAATTGCAGTGCTGCTCACTGACTAAAGCTATTTTCTCTAGACAAAGCAATTTTTAAATTATGTTGTATTTTTCCAAGTACTTTTGATAACTATTAATATGAAACTCCAGTCTTTCAAACTAACTTCTCTCAACAAAAAAACAAAGCCAAGACAAATTTACAGGTCTGGCAGTTATCTTCAATTGTTTGCCATAATTATCTGAAGTATCTGATGTATCCAGAATGAGAATGAATGTAAATGGCATTTCTGGAGTTGTGGCTTGTTTTGAAATTCCCATGTCCTGTATATATACAGTCAGGAATGTATTTATATCATCCTTGTAAGCCAGTTAAAAGAATAATATCCATTTGAGCTTTGAGTTTATATTTCAAGAGGATTTCAGAAGCAATACCAGGATTTCTGTTTCCTGAGGTGAACCCATGCTGACTCTGGCTTTGGAGTGGGCATTATGTCCCCTGGCATTAGAGACTGTGCTGTGTTATGGATATGTCATGGAAGGCAGTCATCCTGTGCTCCCTTAAATAGCCAGTGGGGGGAAATAGGTATTTGGGTGCAGTTCACCTGGCCTGATTTATAATTTTAGTTTCTAGTGACATGAACTGTCTAAAAGTATCAGCTTTTCTACATGGTTTTTCTGGGATGGTGACATGGTGGACAGTATCCATCTTTTGTCAGATGAATCCCATGCTGTGTGCTGCTGTCATGTGGAGCTCATTATACCACTGCACTGCCTTGCTATCAGCTCATTCTGCCTTGCACAAAACATAATTGTAGTAAATCCATTGTCATCAGAGGAGTGTGGGGGTTTTTTTCCTCATTCTTGGGGATTTTGCTTCAGGTGGTCCAAATCAAGCAAAGGTCTCATTCGCGACCTTGGCAGAAGATAGTCAAAATCTGTTCCACTTTCATGTATTTATGGAGACTCACATGTTGTTTCTGCAGAAAGCGCCACTGCTCTGCAAGTCAGCAGGCAGAGTCTTGGATAACTCTTACATGAGTTGTTTTGCCTTTTTCCTTTGCCATAGGACCCATTTTTAATTCCGTGTTTATACTGCTTGGTCACAGGACTACTTTGTCTAAACTCAGCAAATATAGCACACATAGGTCTCACTGCAGGGGAAGTGTGAGATACACCATTTGTGTGTGTATGTACACAGATGTGTCTCAGACAGAGTAGACTTAAAACTTTCGTCATTGTTTCTAGTGCTTGTAATTAGACTGTGTGGTTTCTTCTTATTTAAATTTGGTCAGGATTTTATCATCTACATTCTTGAGGCTTCTCCCAAGTGCTTCTTGAATGCAACGCTGTTGCATCTATTTTTTAAGGGAGCAGCTAGCGTGCCACTTTTTAGGGGTTTTCCCCCCAGTCATGTGACATAGTAAATTAACAAAAAAAAAATTCTCTCTCTTAGACTTTTGAACTCTGCAAATGAAGACAGGCCATTTGTTGAACATTTTTCAGGCTTAAGAGCTGCCTTTTTGCATTTGCTTTCCAGTTGACCCTTTAGTCCTATTTTGAGTTACCAGATGAAAACAAGGTTTCCCTTCAAAGGTTTGTTGCCGGCGTAACTGGCACTGACACCGAAAGATGAATTCTCTAACTACTTAGGATAATACCTACTTTGTGAGCTAAATAAAGAGCTAAATTGCAGAGAAGGATGTTGGATGAATGTGAATTATCAAGGGAGAAAAACCAAGATTATTAGGGTTGTGGAATTCAGACAGGATTATTGCCTTTTGCACCAGTAATGGGTGCACATGCAAATCATGTGCTGGCTCTTGGCTTTTTCAGTCCTGCTGATCCATTGAATGGTGCTGGTACTTTTACCTCTGCCTTGATAATGTATAGGGCTGTGGAAGTGAGAGGCAGGAAGCTGGAATTTTATGGAGGAATGATGGCTACTGTGTTCGCAAGAAATTTAGTATTTTGAGCTTGAGGTTGAGAGGCTTAGCTGCCTCTGGGGGAGTTATTGTTGGAATTTCTCAGCAAAATTCATGCACAGTTTCTGTAAATGAAGGAGAAGAACCTGTCTGTATCTAATATTGTATAATGGAAAGAATTGTTTATTTTGATACTTGATTCAAATGTGGAAGCATTATCAGTTGCTGTCCTCCAAAAAAGCTGATAATGCTTTTGAAGGTTACGGCAGAAGGAAGCTTTCAAAATTGTTCAGTGATAATATAAAAGCTGTAAGCTCTTGGTTTCTTACAGTTAGTTGCGGCACTGAGTAATTTCTCAGTCACCAGGAGTTACACCATATCTAGTTACATGCAGATGCAATTTTCACAAACTATGTTTTGTGTGATTTAACTCTAAGAAATACAGGAAAAGTTGGGGTATGGACCTCTGTAACTGACTCAGTGGGCTGAGCACTCAAGACTGTTCCTTATAAATCAGTTTTCTGCTGTGATCCAGTAGCTTACTCATCAGATTTATTCTGAAGATACAAACAAACCAGTTCTTCTTCTGCAAGCCAGTGCACTGCTAATTTTACCGAAGAAAACAAATACAATTGTTTGATTAACCATAGACCAAAACCACTAAGATGGCTCAGACTGCATTTATGCTGGAGCTTACATTTAGATTAGAGATCTTTTTGCTGCTCTCTGCAAACGCTGTCAACACCTGTCACAGATCTGTAAGAAAAAGGATTTCTGCAAGTTGGCAGCAAGAAAGCCAGCAAACTGCTGCTTTCAGTTCCCATGAGCTTTTATTGTCATAAAATCTTCCTACTTTGGGGGTAATAAAGGGTTGCACCATACACCGTAGAAGCATGACCCAAAGGTGTCTCTGCCTGTGATACATCAGTGAAGTGCTGTGCCTGAGTCCCCCCACCAGAAGTCAAAAAAGGAACAGGGAGAAGTCTTTTCAAATATCCTATTATTGTTTTTGTAGGCCCTGTAGCATTCTGCTTTGTTTTGAGTACTTATTCGGGTTGTGAAGTAAGAGTCCAGCCTTCAGCGAGTTGACTGCATCAGTGGTGTCACATAACACACGATCTAGGGCACTTGAGCCCAGGTAGATTCTATTTTTAGCAACTGTGTGATTTCATGAAATTAATTTGTGGTATCTTAGATAAGAAAAATAGCTTTGCATAACTAAAAAATAGTAAGAATTAACTTAGGGATATACTCAATACTGTCAACTATCCAGTGCTCCAGTGGGTTTCTGTGGTTACTCTGAAGTCACCAGCAGTGCTTTTCATGGACAGCAGAATATATAGTTTTCGTCCGTGAACTTCACTTGCAGTTTGTGCTCATCAGAACAGACCTAAATTCTCCACCTACAAAACCATCTGATAGATTAGAAATGTCTACCTTTAAGAAAAGCAAAGCACACCATCCTATGCCATGTACCACACAGAGCAGTAGACGATACTCCTGGCTTGTTTCCTGTGAAAACCATTCTCAGAATCAGAGCCCCCGCTGTGGAAGTTAATGCCAGAAGAGACCAGGCAAAGCCTGTGCCTGACTGTTTCTCATTTCTAACTGCTACATGAGTTTGCACAGCAGGCTTTCCAGGGAAGTTCCAGGATTTACAGCTAAATGAATATACTTAGGCTTAAAAAATACACTAACCAGATGTATGTAAGAATTCGTAATTCACACAGGACTTTACACCTCATTCATCTAAGTAATGATACTATTTGAGGTGATGAAATAAAATTTAGAAAATGAGTGATAACTGTAAAAGTGAGCTTTCTGGACTTTCTGTGGACTGCTGTGAAATTGTAGTAATCATCCATTATCGTCAAACAGTTTTTGCAGTACAGACAAAGCTTTAGGCATTGCTGTTTAAACTCTTCTTTATACTTGTGCATACTGAAAAGTTGACTTAGTTTGTAGCTTAATTAAAACCATCATTATAGAATACTTTCAATATAAAAGGGTCTCCTTGAGTTTCACATGTCAAAAAAGGTTAAACTTTTTTTCTGGCATTTTCATTTTGATCTTATCTTTGTAAATTATGACCCACAGATAATTCCCCCAACTGTAAAGTTACATCAAATGTCTGTGGATTTTATGGAGGGACGTTGATTTCTTTTTCTTACAGTTGCCAGCATGTTTATAATGAACTGAAATACCAGATAATTATTGTAGTTCAATATACTGTCAATGTCTAGTGAAAACAATTCCAAACAGCCTGTTATTTTCTTGATATTACCAATGCAATTTACCTATATAGGCTTTCTTATTCACTGTATATTTTAAAAACCCCATAGTTATTTCTAATTCTAATTTTTTATTCTTCCTACTTATTTTTTTTACTTCAATGAACACTATCTTTCATTTTAACCATACAGCTCTTTAAGCTCTGCTTAACAGCTTTTTGGAAAGGAAGACTCCTAAAATAGTAAACAAAAAACCCTATATGCATGAAACATGAACTTTGAAACTATTTTAATTCTATTTTTTACACTCTTTTACTACAGAGATTTCAAGGTCCTAAAGTAACAATTAAGATTATCTATAACTGTACAATTGGAGATGACCATGCATGATGAAAACCTGAGTGAAGGCATCTTCTGGTTGAACTAGCTGAACCTTACACAAGGATGCTCTATAGTTAGAAACAGACATCTAACTTGAAGCTTGAAACTAACGTGAAACTTCATTGCTGGTTTATATGCATTTGCTTTTGTGCCACCTATGTCTCTTGTCTCTCCTCCCTCTCTGCCCCCCATGTATCCATACATATGGATTATACTCTCTTTGGCTTGTTTTTCACTGTGCCAGAGCAGCCATTTGCTCTTACCCTCCTCACAGACCAGGTTCTTGGGTTTTTTTTGAAAACAATTGACTGGATTTCTCTATTGTATGCCAGATAAACTTCTCACCTATGCCTCTTGCTGTTTACTTTTCTGTCTCAATGGGGGATGCTACTTGGGCTGTTAGTTGTTCCATCTCTAAGGACATACACAAGGCCACGTTGTTCAGACCAAAGATGCATTACTTGTGGTTGCCAGAGTGCACAGGGATGGAAAGGTGACGTCCTGCTATGCTCCAGTGAATTGTGGCAGTGCTCAGCAGGGAGCTGCATTGACAAATGCTCTAATTTTACTTCAAAGCTCTTTCTACTTCGACATTCAATTCTCTTCCAGCATTAAGTTCTTCAGCTTGATGGTGCTTTTTGTCAGCACTTACTTTTCTAAAAGTGCTGGACATGGTATTTCTTTCAATGAGTGTTTCTTCTAGATTAGTCCTTAAGTGTTTGGGCGTTGAATAGTAGAAATTTCAATTTATTACACCATAAAAGTGTATGCATCTGATTGGTTAAATATTCATGCAAGAAAGCTGAACTCAAGGATTTGATCCAGTGGCTGTTAATGGTAAATTTTGTAGCCTGATGCTGATTTATGTTTGAGTAAGTCTGAAAGAGTTTTATATGCATTAAGTAAAGTTCAGTGAGGGTTTACACTGATATTAGTGACAAAAGTGGGTGTTATAAGATGTGTTAAGTCATCATCAGTGTGCTGATAAAGCATGGAGAAAATAAATTATTTTAAGACTATCACTATTAATGCAGCCTTTGAATTGAGATTATTTTTTAATCTATTTTATGAGAATGATAAAGTGGGATCACTTCACCAATCAGAAGTTGGGTATCTGGATTTAAGACATCTATCATAGGGTCAGCAAGACTCAGCAACTAAAGCTTGTATGTACACCTATAGAGAGGACAATAGGCACCTTGAGAGGCAAAAATGTCATAACTATCATCTTTGATATTCATTTTAAGACAAGATAAAATGCTTTTTTCAGGCACCCAACTCTTTCACTTAGGTATGAGACAGACCAATTTGACTGTCCTATTTCCTAATATATGTGTGTGCATGTAGCAGGAGCTGGGTAGTGGACTTGGATTCATGCAAGGGCAACAAGAGAAGCAACATTTTTCTTAAAGACCTGATGAAGCCTCCTTGAAGTAGAAAACCTGTTGTGATTTTTGTAAAATATAATTCCACATAGGTGATGATGGCAGTTTCCTTAAAGGGACTGTTGAGGAGTTTTTATACTGGAGTATAAGTGAGTGCAGTAAATTAATTGCAATTAGCTGTCCTAGAGATGATAAAATAATCAGTGATTCATACTTATTTATGCCGACATCTTAGACAGCTGGAAACAGCACAGGACAGCCACATCAACTTTTCCTCCTATTAGAATTTATTCATGCTTTCTCTTGGATGTTACATGAAGATTTTTTATATATACTGAAGACTAACTTTTTGAATCTAAATATTTAAGACAGGACAGCTAATGTGTATGGGCTGTACAAACCAGAAAAAGATGATTTCACAACAGTGAGTATTGAAAATTCGTAATTGAAATGCATAAAAACACTTCGTCATGTTTTTTCAGTTTTGATATAGCTTTTAAAAATGGTTTAGTATTCAAATTTCAGCAATGGAATTACTTTTTCTGTTTATAAGTAGTCATTTTTCCATATTCACAGTCAAAAAACTCTTCTAGAAAATCAGTGCTGGGGTTTTGGAGAGTTTTTCTGTGTTGCATGGACTTTATTGCTTGGAATCTTTGCACCCAAACACTAGTATGGCATAATTGCCATAGAAATAAAAGTTCAGTAAAGTTGTTTGGTAGGTAAACAGTATTCTCTTACAGAAAGTCATGTAATGGTATATGTGAATATATTTGCAAATTACTATACAAACAGTTTACTACATATATTAGCTTGGGAGACAATTCGCTGTAGTCATGAGTTATTGCCCATATTTGTGGTTCCTTATAATTTCGTGATTTATTAGAATTTCACTTTCCCTTTCAGAAAATTGCATTTTGCAAAAATCAGAAATGCTAAGCAGCATTAAGAAGCCTTATTTGGATGAAAAATTCCTGGTACTTTCATAGTAATTCTATGAATATGGTAATCCTCTGTGTGTGCTAGCAGTCCTATTTGGGAATCAGTACCCTTTCCCAGTTTGTGCTGTACATACAGCAGAGCAAAGATATCATACAAAGATATCACATGAAGGGGTTAACTCTAGGTGTTTGTAATTGTAATGGAGATAAGATTCTGAATCTGATCTCTTTTTGATGTGGTTTTAATGTAATGGAATGGCAAGAGCATTTTAGAGGCCTAGACAGAGTACCGATCAGATTTTTTTTCTCAATTATTCATCAATTCCTGAAAAACAATTGAGAACACGAGTCTGTTACAATTTATTTGTGGCAGCCGTGATTCAGCAGGCCAAAAGTGGAGCTGTGAAAGTATTTCCTTGATTCTGTATTCTTTGGCAGTACCATAATGAGTAATAAAACACAATCTCTTTAGAAAAACGTGCTATCTTTTTTTTTGTATAATAATAATGAGAAGATTACTTGGTGCTTTTTATTGTCACATCAAGTTGCTAACTGTTGAAATATGAGGCTGTTGCTGTATATTAGTGCTAGGAACTAGACCATGTATGTGTGTGGCCTCATGTCTGACATTGCATCTTTCCACCTTTTGTCATTACCACTACAAATAATTAGCTGTGATGTTTCCTTAATTTCTTTAATGCATTAATTAAAATTTATTTAAGTGTTAATAAAAAAATATACCTATTTTGTTTTAGAATGTGAAAATTTTTCAGTCTCTTTTCTATGAATATCGTAAGTATATATTTCTTCATGGAGTGTAGTGTAATAAATATGCATATAAGCAATAGGTAATTTCATTCTTCTGACACAGAAGTTGAAAATGATTCTCATCTTGTCAGCTTTGACCGCAAAATAAAAACTCTTAATACGTCTGCATAGTGTTGGAAGGGGGGGAAAGGGAGAGGGTGGTAGTGCCTGTAACACGTCAGATCAGCTGTAAAGCCATTATTCACTTTATGTGAAGCTGCTATTTCATATAATTTTTGCTGTGGACCTTTTGAATTACTGTAGTGATGAAAGAAACCTTTGGTAGCTGCTTCTCCAGGTCCTCTACTACTGCATCATTGTGTTTGTTGTCAGAAGGCTTAAACATTTGTGCCAATAATTTAAAAACGTGTCTCTATTTAATCACCCAAATAATCTTAATTTCTTCAATTTGGTATTTAAAGTTGGCAGCCCTTTCTGAATTTGTAGTTGTCCTCCAACATTGTTTCACAGAAGTGCAAGTTCTGTAGAAAGTTCCAGTTTGAGTAATTTAAATGATGATGGTAACTAGCTTTATCTAGTGCCACAGTGCTGTGTAGGACAAGGGAGGTGGTGCACCTTCCTTGCTCATTTCTGTTTATTAACAGCACAAAAAGAGAATTCACAATGCAACTGTGGTTAAGAGTGTTTGGTGCATCAGTTACTAAACTTCCCATATTTCGAAGTAGGAAGATATCTGAATTTCTTTTTCTTTCTTATCTGATAGGGTTAATTCTTTTTATAATTAAAATATGCTTAGAGTATTCTACACAGCATCCTAAGTAGCATACTGGTCGAAGCTGCAAGAAGAGTTATTACTTCAGAACTATCTTTTGGAGTCCTGTCTCTTACGTGCTTATCTGCTCCTACTCTTCCAAACCATGCCAATGGAACACTCTTTATTCTTGAAAGGACATGAGTCAGTGGGCACGAACAGAAGCACACATTTCTTTATATATCCAGGCATGTGAAATTACTCTTAGTGTTGATTTTAACAACTTATGTGATAGGGATCTTTCAGCATTTAAATTCTGGCAGGAAATGTGCCTTTTTTTCAAAGCCTTGTTCCAAGTGTTTTAATTCCTCCCTCCCTGTTCAGGGTTTCTCCTCTTACACTAATCTCTTTAAGGCATAGTCTCTAGGACCAGAGGGTAGACCCACTTTGAAAATGGCCTCTGGCAAAATACAAAATAGGAATTTTGTGTTCTGAAAACTGGGTATTGAAAGCATGTTTGGGAAAATTGAGGTATTTGATAGTGTTAACCATGACATCAAACTTGCTATCAGGAGATTGGGTGGAAAACTGTAGAGAAAGTGTATATTTTGCTAGCTGTAAATGTAAAATGTAAAAATTAGATGAGAAATGAAACAGATTTAAGAAAGACTGTGAAACCCATTGTCATTGAACATGCATGCATCAGAAACAGATCACAGCTCAAAGGGCTGGTCAGTAAACCAGATAAAGTGTTTGACAGAATGCTGGGGCAACTTGCTGGGTCCAGGCCCCTGGCTCAGGGAACAGGGCTGGCAGGGTAGAGCTGTGGAGGTGACTCAAAAGGCTTTAGTGCCACCAGACACAGGTTTTACCAGATGTATAGCCCTGTACTTGTGGTAACTTCTCGGTAGTGACAGCAGAACATGCATATATCTTATCTGCTGATTTGATAAAATTGAACTGAAAATTACCATGGTAACTCTATCATCATATGAATCAGCTGCCAATCTATGAGAGCATCACTGCAATTTTCTGGACTCTTTGTGCTACAAATGTTTTGTAAGAAACCTGGGTTACTTATTGTTATTACTGTTCCAGGATTTGCTCCCTGAAGAAGTTCTAATGCGTGGCTGGAAAAAAGGCTATGCAGCTAAAGTATTGTGCAACTCCACAGCAAATTAAATTCCCTCTGGCAAATTATCTCCCCTTCCCTAGTAGCTGTGTAAGTAATGTCATTAAGACATTTTCCTAAGCCTCATATTTTAGTGATTGAACTTCTACTAGAGTACTGTGCAATTCTCCATGTGTTATCTTTGTCCCTGACTAAAACTTTGGTAGTGTAGCGAGATTATCTGTGAGAAAGAGCAGTATTGCATAGCTTGCAGCTACTTCGTCCTGCCATTGAGTCCCCACAAATTAATTAGGTTTTACTCTCTTGAATGCTCTGGGATACCAAGTCATCTACAAATGCTTCAGGAAATGATAATCATGAACTCATGCATGGTTCAGTTAATTAGCAAAATCTCTTGAGTATGGAACATTAATAATGAATTTGCAGCTGCAGATCTGATATATATGTATGTATGTACATATGTACGTACGTACGTATGTATGTACGTAGAGCTGCACTTTGCTGTGCAGAGGTACCCAAGGTAACTTGCTAGCTCAAAAAGAGAAGCAGTATAAACATGTTAGTCCAGCCTTCACAGGGTTTGTAAAGTATTGTACCTCTTACCACTCAATCATCCCACTCTAAACCAAAACTATCCCAAATAGCAACAAATCAGTTGAATACATAGGTATCTATAGTAAAAAATATTAAGGGGGTGAAAAATATTAGCTCCCTCATTATCTATTTCAAAAGTAAAATTATAGTTATTTGCAATTAGTGTCTTCTTTGTATTTACATGTTAATGATCTAATATATTCTGGATATGTGACAAATACAGCGCTCATGGTTAAAAACAGTTTTCTTGTTGGATACCCACTATGAAATGACTGGTGCAGTTGTGCCCATTGAGAGCTTTACTGAAGTTCTAAAATTATTTCTAAAGTAATAACTACAACATTTCCAAGCTATTACCTGCCACAGTAAATTGCAAAATTCCAGTGTTAGAGAAAATGTGGTATCAAAGTATCTGTTTCACATTCATTTGCCATCCCTTTCCTATTTGTTCTACCATGCTGGCATTAATATGGGTTAATAATGTCTTATTTGCAGCAGTTTGCAATAGGAATGTCAGCTGTAATGTTCTGCGAGTTTGGTGCCTGCATGGTGGTGGGAGACACTGTGAGGAGTTGGGGCAGCACCACACACCCCTTGGGCATCATGACTCTTCTGCTCTACCAAAAATTTTGCATTTAGGAAACCAGACCAAAATGCTTTGTGTTTGTCATACACGTATCATGCCTGCCCGGAGGGGTCAGCAGCTCCCATCTTGCATTGCAGTGCTCCTGTGCTGATGAAATGGTGTCTGTGGGAGTGGTGGCTTTCCCATGGTGATGTCCAGGGGCTCTTGCAGGGGTGAAATAACTTTGCAGAATCCAGCACTGTTGCAGTTCTGTTACTTTGATCTTTCCCACAGTTTCCTAAATATGCAGCAATGTAAATATATATATTAACATCACTGTTAGTAATAAAACTATTAAAGTTGACAAGGTACTGCTGCCACAGGGGATACTAAAATGAGCCTGTGAAAGGCAATAATGTTCTGTAGTGTGCACTTCTAGGGTGCACTCAGATGCTATTTAATGCTGATTGTCTTACTTGGGACAGAAAACTGAGACCAAACAGCATATATAAAAATAGCTGCTCAAGAACAAATAATTTCTGCTATTTACTACCCTTAGGCATCTTTTAATTCTTAAAATTAATTGAGATGGAACAGCTGATGCATATCTTGTCTCCAAATTCCAACATTTTCTCAAGGCCTGTAGGTCCCATTTGGATTTTTAAAAGCATTTCTGTTGTTACCTAAATTGTAAGTTCAAAATCAACTCTCAGTAGTGGATATTGCTGGGACCAGATAACTACTAGGCAGGCATTTTGTGAGGTACAGAAGAAAAGGAAAACTGGTCTCTGTTGAGCTGTTTGTAGGAGCAGAGAAGAAGAAGCTTTAAAAATTCAAGTTACTGGATAAAAATATTACTGGAAAAAATAATCTTAAAGACTACTGTATTCAACTTCAGGCATTCTTTTAGATCCTTGCTGTAGGTGTGTTAGTCCTGCTAACTAGTCTGTGCACAATTCTTATTGCATGGCCTTCCAGAATCCCGTGTGTATTTTATCTTATGGTAGCAATACTTGAGGGAAGATACTGGTCCATTAACAATCAGACCTTTGCAAGACAATATATGCAGTGAATGGTATTCTGGAATTCCTTTATGAGAAGTAGCTGTACTTCCCGTTGTTACAAATGCTCAGATGTATCAGAATTTCTCTTCCCAGAACTGACCACTTTTTGTTTTAATGCACAGTATGTTAGATAAACTTAAATTACATACTATGAGGAAAAACTGTTCCCTGGGGTAGCATTCTTCCAACATGAACTTAGTGCTAGAATATGTATTTTTAATGACAGAGAAATTGCAGGCTGTCACATAGTCATTTAGCAAGGCTAGAGTATTCTGAGTTTCAGCTGCCATTCTTACTGATTTAATAAAAATACCCATAACTGAAAAGAAACTTTTTTTAAATATAATTTGATAAAAAGAAGAAGGTGCTTCAAAATCTAAGCATATGAACTGTAGAAACTGAAAACAGGGTAATGTGAAATACAGTTTGGGATAGCAAAGCAATTTTAAATGGTGGAAAAATGCTATCAATAAAATACATAAGGGGAGATTCTGAAGTCTATCCCTACTCTGGGAAATAAAACTGAAGTTATATTTCATGGTATGGTAGCAGTTTAGTGGCAAGGTAAGGCAGATTTATATGAGAATCCAATGCTGAACTTGGTAAAGCATTTGTACACACAAAGGAGAGTAAGGAGAGACCATGGATGGCTCCAGTCTGCACAAAATGCAACTGCAGCCTTTAGAGGGAGAAGCAGCATTGTCTTCTCCTACTTGAGATGATTGTTTGCCATCACAGAGAGCTTGTACGGAAGGAGCTATGAAAGAAGCCATGGAGTTTCTAGACATGATAAGTAATAGTTTGCATTTTTCCAGTGTTATTCCATAGAATCTGACAGCTGCCTGCACCTACTCCATTCACTGCATGTCATTGTTAATGTATTGGGCTATCACACCATTCAGTAATAACGCTGGAGTCTGTAAGGCTGAACTTAGTGGAGAAAACATTGAAACTATATGACATTGAGTCTTTACCACCTACTTTTCTACAAAACCAGAAATCTTACACTTTTAAGCTATTTGTAGGCAGTTCTGTGAAGGTGGGGCTTGTGTGGGCAGCCCTGTAGTTGGCCATGATGAGATGAAGAGCAAGGAATAGAGCAATGGCACATGTCAGGGAAGAAAGCTGCCTAGGAAAGCACTGGGGGCTGTATTACTCCTGATATGCTGTGACGGAAAAAGGGGTTTTTTCCTTTTGGCATATATGATCTCCCATCATAGTGAAAAGTCTCTAGAGTCTAGCATTTTCATGACAGTGAAATTTAAATGTTCAAGAATATTAGGGATTGTTTCTGAAGTCATTTGGGTATTGGTAGAAGTTCTCTTGGTAAATGTTTCATGCATTTGAAATAGTTATTGTTTCTTCTCAGAGAACTTTTAACTTATGGACAAAATTTTAAAACAGAGGGAGAAGTTATTACTGTGGGGGACTGTGCATGATTTTGTCTTTGTGTAGAGGAGCAGTCCACAAAGGATGTGGTTAGACACCAGTGGGATCCTCAACTAGGCCTTACAAGGTCATCATACTATTTGGGGGGCTGTTAATGAGATGACCATGGGACATAGGAAAAATTTCAAATAATGTGAAGGGATGTGGAAAGTACCTATCTTTTGGACAAAATTTCTGCAAATGTTCACAGGGGGCTGAACATGTATTCCCTTCTTAGTTTGCTTTTGGTCTCTACAAAATTATATTAAATGATGCATAATATTAAAGGAATTAGCAATGGAAAAATATTTTTCTTAAGTAATTGAGTAGAATGGCTTTTAGGTAATTTGTGAGGGTTTGATTCATCTCGGAAGGGATAGATGGAGCTCTTGCTGTTTTTCTACAGACTTTGTTCTTTATCCTATTGAGTAATTGAAATTCAGAATTCACACATATTTGATTCTTTGATATATATTTTCATTAAAAGCTTGCCAGTAGTGTGAGCTCTGTATGTTTTCGAGATATTCATTAAATGAGATTTGTAACAGTTTACATGATATTTTGACAGTTTACCAAACCTATCAGTCAAAAGCAGATGGCCTGCGTTTGTAGGATTTTTTGGTTAAAATGAATATATTTTCAACATGTGTATTTCATTTGTAATATATTTGCTAGCAAGATTTTTTCCTTAAAACTCAGTTAATCAACCTGCAATACCATCCTATACTTCAGCGTGATGCTTGAACCCCAAGATATTATCTGTCTGCAGTTCATTTCAGTAATATATGTGATTATACAGCAAATTAAATTATGTCATATATCAGACCTAGGACACTGAAAATACAGCTGTATTCATTTTTCACTTCTTTATACCTCCTTATCTAGCCACCCCGTCAGGAACTTAGTGTGCTTTTAGACATCTGGGTCTCCCTGGTTTCAATGCCTTGCTGTTTTGGTTTGTTATTTAATGTGGATATGTTGGTCATCTCATATGGAGGAGAGGACACGTTACCAGGTGTCTGTCTGGATTATGGTACGGTCCAGCCAAGACAGGAAGGAGGAGAGGAAGGGTGTGGAGAGATGAGGGGGCTGAATCAGCAGTGGCTTAAAGACTGGTAACCTGGTGGTCACCAGAGTTTCTCCCATGAGCGGCCACAGTTGGGAGCTTTCTTGATGGGCTGCCCACATCCCAGTTTTCACAGCTGCAAAAGCAGTAACATGAAGTGCAGGACTGTGGCCAGGGCACAGGCCTGTGAGGATGCCAGTAGCTCTGATTTCAAATGGATTTCTGCCTTTTATGCAAGATGGGAAAGCAGGAGACCCCAGTGCGCATGCACAGTCTGTGGCATGACAAAGGGAAGCTTGGATACCCGGGCAGAGGCACAGCCTTGCTCACTGCCCCAGTGCAGACAAAGGTAGTGGCAACAAGACCAGCATCCTAGGGCATTTCAAAATGAAGACAGTTGCTTCTATCTGCAAGAGTAATGTTGGCACACAGTTCTCAAATTTACTTATATATTATATAGATTTATTTTAGCTCAGGCATCATCAGTTATATAGCTACAGTTTCTACCAGTTCAAGGGTTTACTTATTTTCACTAAAACTTAAATGCAAGTTCTTGTGTAGTACTAGAAATAATATAGATAACTTAGCTTAGGTTTTAAGCAATCTCTGCTTAGTTTTTGACCAGGAATCCTTGTCCTGTTTTATGTTCCATATCACTGGCAGACAATAATAGTCTTATTGTCTATAATAATAGAGAACTTAGTAGAAAAAAAACTTAATGATATGTGCTGGTAACATAGCAATTTAGTAGATTAAATGGTAGAAACTATGCTGAGGGAATATTTTATATAAAGATTTATATGCATAAATACATAGAGAAAAACAGCACTTTTTCTGGTGTGTGTTTTTGCTTTTATTAGCATATTTTCTTACACATTTAAGTATGTCCAACAGACCATAAACTAGTTGATTTAAACTGAAAACAGTTTAGAGAAGTTTATCTGTGTACTTTTATAATCTGAACTATTAAAAGTATACAGGTACTGTACATGTACTCTTTTTCCAGTAGCCAGGTAATTCAATGTTTTTCCACTTAATGTTAATTAGAAAGAGAAATGAGTAAGAAGGAAAGGTTTATCTGGATTTATAATGGCTTAGGTTTTCAAGAAGGAACTGTTGGCCAGACAAATCGGCAACAGTGATACCACCATTGCACTGACATTTTAATTCAGATTTTGGGGGAAAAAATCATAACAAAAAGTTTTGAAAGGACAGAATTGAAGAATTCTTGGATTTTTAATTAGGTTTTTTTATTAACACAGGTACCTATTCTCTGAGATCAATGTAATAAATTTCCTAGTGGAGCTTACTCCACTCCTCGTAGGTTTCTTTCAGTATAAACACAGAGGGAGAGTTGAGTGGAAACTCAAAATCTTTAATAAATATTTTAGTGTCTGTAGGTTTCTTCATGAACCATTCTGAGCCATTAGATTTTTTTGTGCAGCAGAAAGGCTTGTTCTAAAAATAATTTTATTCTCATTCATCTAAGAAGACATTCATTATTCTGCTGTATTGTTATTCTCTCAAATTTTCTGTCTCATGATCTGTTTTCTTAAACTGGAATACTGATTCAGATGAATGTTGTTAGTGAGTGTGAAAAGATGTTTATGATTTTTTTTTCTAAAAGCATCTCCCCAAGAAGAAAAATCGAGAGGATCTTGTAAAACCTATTCTCCACTGCTATTACAAGCTTTGTCCTAAAATGCTTTGAGTTTGGGAGTAAAGGTAATCACACTTTTAAAACCATATTACCTCTAATTTAGCAACTATAACAGCTAACTGTTTTGATGGTATATTTAGATAGCTTGATTTCAAACAATTAAATTAGTACTACTCAATACAACATAAAATATATTATCCAAAGTTCATAAATGATATTTTTTATTGGACAAATTATTATATAGTGTTACTACTGTGAACATTCAGAATTAGGACAGAAAATAAATAAACTATTAATTAAATTTCTTCAGAAGAAAATACATCAGATTTGGGGAGATGTATAAAAATGTAAATTGGAGTAGGATAGATATATACAGAGAGCCAGGTCATTTTCCAGTGGTAAACAATGTAAAATTTATTACCATTTTTAATGGCAATTATATATAATAATAGGAATTTATGCTCATTTCTGCTGCTCCCTGTCCTATGAAAAGTCATTACTTTTAAACCAATAAGACTGGAGAAATCCACTATTAAGTACAGTTTTTCTTACCTTCCTCTTTACTTAATAGTACAACTGAAACAGATGTCATGCAAACCATCTGTGGGTTTCTTTTACCTGAATATTATCACCTTTTCAATTTTACAGCAGTAAAAAAATCCATTCTTTGGATACCAACTTCTTTGAGGTTAATATCCCCCTCCCTTGCTGGCCTCTGGTAGGAGCCTTGTCCTCCCCGTTAGTTCTCATGATAATAGTCTTTACCTGATGTTCTTCTCTTCTGTCTTCCCTACATTTCCTTTCCCTTGCAAAAGGAAGAGCAATGATTCTTCTTCAGCTTAGTATCTTCTTACCTAGCTGGTTTCAAGTCAGGGTCAGTCTTTTTTTTGGTTGCAGGGTGTCACAGGCAGAGGTGACTCTCCTGGCTGAGCAAAGATCACCCATCCCAGCACCTCCAGCTGTCCAGAGTGTGGCAGCTTTGTCAGGACCCAAGGAGTTGCAGGGTCGGCAGCAGAGGTAGCGTTACACCAGTAAGCACAACATCAGTGAAGTTACATTGCTGAAAATCCAGTAAAATAAATAGGAAGGCCAGGCCCGAGCTGTGGAAAACCATCTTGGCTTTCCAGGAGGCTACCCAGGAGTGCTGCCCCAGAAACTGGAGACACCTCTTCACTCTCGCTCAGCTGCATCTCAGTGATGCTACTGGCACGCGTGGTTTGGCTGGACTCCCAACATTCATTTTTTTTCCTCGGTGTCTCCTTGCTTCCTCCTTGCAAAACCCCAAGCACACGGCTTATAGTCACTGTGCTGATAGAAAGCAGGACCTTGGAAAGCAGCAGATTAGCAGCTGTTTTGTGACATTCCAGCTAAACTTAATCCTCAGATACACACTTCCACTTCTGTTCCTTCAAAATCGGCTTTTTCTTAAGACATTCTATGTGTTGTTATGAATGCCTATTTGAGGCAAAGGTGCTTAAAAGAAAACAGTGCATGTCTGATAAGAATATCCATGTTCAAAAAATTCAACAGTTTAAGCTCAGCATTGAGGTGGTTTTCCAGAATCAAAAATAATTGGTTTTGGAAAATTAAATTGCATTTCAACTAGTGCAATTCAAGGAAATTTTAAAAGCAGATGTAAAAAGTAAGCCATAGGATAACGTGTGCTTGAGGGAAGCAACTGATGCAAAGACTTTCCTAAGATCTTGCCATAGCTAATATTACATTGTGTAAATTAAGATTTTCTTTCAGTACTGAAAATAATAAGTCTTCTTTGAAAAGTTACTAGCTTTTTCTAATTTCCTGTGCTAATAATATAATTGCATACTATTAAAAAAATGCTTTAACAAAACTTACGAAGTTTTTAAAAATGCAATACATCTAATTTCAGAGTTCTATTAAAAGTCTGCAAACAGACTATAAAGCAACTGCTTTTACTTTAGTTTGAATCCCCGGCTGTTGTTCATTCTCTGGTCAGTTAAGTGGATTTGTACTTTCTGTGTCTAAATGCAAAATCTTTTTTTCTGTCCTACAAAGCTCTTCTCAGTGACCTGAATTAGGGAGCAGAGAAGTCCTGGTTCATCTCCATTTGTCCAGCTGTAATAGTGCACAGGAGAAAGTAGCTGAATTTACCAGATTTATCCTATGAATGGCACTGAGCTACAGTATTTACACCCCACATCTCTTTACATATCCTGTGCTGGAAACATTTCAGCCAAGTACCTGTTAGGTTTCATGCTTCATATGAAAGCATAACTCACAGTGTAGGGAGAAAATCTCATCATGGCTTTAAAGGTATCTCCAAGCTGAGATGGGACCTGAGGAGCTCCCTGCTCTGACCCTGGCAGTCCTGTGAGCCTGCTGAAAACTTCCCAGCTTTCTCCTGTGGACTGCGGTTGCTGCAACCCCTTGGTGTGACTCACTTGTTTCTACTCTGCCTTTTCTACTGATGGCATGTCCCCTTCTGAGGGCTTCTCTGGGGTTCTTGGAACACAACTGTGTCTCCTTTTTATATATATTAAGATGTTCTGTTAGAGGTGTGATGCCCAGTGACCTCAGAGAGTAGCAGTAGTCTTTGGGAAGCAGATTATATGAGAAAAGGAGCCCCAGTAGGATCAAAGATGTGGCATCTGCGCTTCTGTCTCTCCGGAGACATGGGCAAAACAGGTAGCAGGGAGAGGCTTTTGCCACCCAAACAGACCCCTTTCTTTGTAAGATTGAAAAAGAACGTAGGTAATTGTAAATAGATAGGTGTGCTGGGCTTAATTCTTTAACCTCATAGATGCCTCACATAAATGAATTTGGACTTGTAGTAATATATTTTACAGGAAATACTTGCTGTTCTTACTGCTTCTACAATATATAAATGGTCTTAGGAGGGCTGGTAATTACATTGGTCTGCCTTTTGGGAGGATATATTCAGCACACAAAATTGTATCTTCTTGAGGCGACTTAATTTCTGCTTTTGTAGTGTTTTATTGTCCCTTGAATAATTAACCTTTGTGCTTAAAGGCAGGTATCATTCTTTTTGGTCTACTCTCTTCCTAGCTTTAACTGAGTTCAAATCATCAGCTGCTGCATTAAAGCAATGAACATATTGCTTTGTGTTGCAAGATATTTTACAGTTTATACCATGTTTTCACAAATTTGAGTACTTTGAATGACAGTTCTACAATTTCAAATACCTCCCAGTTAATAAACAAAATAAATAAATGTGCAATAAAGAAGTAAACAGACCATGAATCTGAATCACTTCTTGTTTTTCAAGCTGAATTTTTCAAGGAAATTAGTTTACAAACTAGATTTTGATGTCTGGAGTCCGTCAGTCTCTAGGAGAAAGAGTTGTAATTACATTCTGTCTCAATTTATGCTGTGTGTCTGCACTCCTTTTTAGAATTTTTCTTTTTAATTCTATTATATTGAACTTAATTTTACATGACAAGTAGCAGAATCATGCAGATAAATAACAGAAGAAATACAATTGTTCTGTAAAGACCCCCAGAGTTTTCTGTAAGGAAGCTCTTCCACAATTTTGTCAGCACTTTCTGATTTCTTTTCTGTGCTTTCTTGAACTTTGAAATATTGAACTTTCTTCTCTTAATAATGAAAAAATTTATTATAGTTACATATTAATCTAAAGTTAATTTTTGTCATGATTTGAAATCATGATTGCCTTAATTACATTGATAAAGTTATACTCTGTAATTTTCAAACTCTGAATAATCTCAAGAGTGAAATGCTTTACAGGATCCATGTTTTCTGTTTGATTTAAGAACAGGTAAAGAAAATGTTTGGTGAATGAACTCCATCCTCAGTTGCTGTGAAACAATTAGCCGAGCTGTTTGTTCCTCATATAAATTGTTTATTTGTAAAACTCAGAGCTATTTAGAGCAAACTCAGAGTGTAGAGATCTAGGATTTTATAGCCTAACTGCTTTTCCTGACATTGAGTATACTGGAACTAGAATTCTTAATTTAGCATTACATCGGTATTTTATCTTTCAGTCATATTTTACTAAATTGCAGGAGTTCTTTTCTTGATTTTTTTTTAGATGAAATGGATCTTTTCTGAAAGTGGTTCCATCTGCTCTGTAGTAGCCCAGTTGCTGGTATTCATGCTGCACTTTTCATGCTCTTGTGATAGCTTTCCAAGAACTCTGAACTTCAGGTAGTGTTTTGAGAGATAAGATGCATTTTATATCCAGTTTTTTTGCTGGATGTTTAAAAAAACCTTTTCTTGTCATAAAAGGGGAAGAGGATAAGCTCTGTAATGGCATAGCGGCTTAACTAGATGAGTTTTAATGTACAGTAATCTCCCCTTTAATGAATAGCATTTAGTACAATTAAATTGTGTTAAAGTATGCTTTTCTGCTGTTCCTTATTATTAATGCCCTGTGGACTTGTGATGCCATGCTTATCCATAGCCACTATTTGTTAGCACTCTGCTTTTCTTCCATTGTTACAGAGGGTAAGAGTGAAACAGTGTCTTTTCATTATCTAAAGTCAGAAAGGTGTATGTGGAAGTGTGGTTTATACATCTAAGTGGCCCGAAGCCCAACTTTGTGCTGAAATAGGATACAAAAAATAAAGCTCTGGGATAGAGAACAGACCTTTTTCTCCATCACTTCAAGAATGCCCCATCTATTTGTTGTGGGTATGCACAATGGTGAAAGCAGCTCTAAGTCAGATACTGGCTGGGTGCAGTATAACCAGTCTTGCCAAAATGTGTCTGGGAAAAAGGTAAATATGCTCATTATGTGACAGCAAAATATTGACTGGAAATCATGGGCTGATCTTGATGCTTCTGGCCACCCACATTCAAGAAAGAACAAGCCCAGCTAACATGTACTCAGCATGATCCTGTACAAAACAACTGGAATAGAGGAGCAAGGGACTAAGCCGTTACCCATCATATTTGAGAAGTTGTAGAGTCTGGTGAGGTTCTCACTGACTGGAAAAGGAGAAACATTACCCCCATTTTAAAAAAAGAAAACAAGGAAGACCAAGGGAACTACAGGCCAGGCAGTCTCACCTTTTTACCCAGCAAGGTCATAGAGCAGATCCTCCTGGAAGCTATGCTAAGGTACATGGAACATAAGGAGGTGATTGGTGACAGCCAACATGGCTTCACTAAGGGCAAATCCTGCCTGAGATATTTGGATGACTTCAGTATTCCACTGACGGAACACTCTAACCAGTGTTCCCTCAGTGGATGAGGGTAGAATGACTGACATCATCTACCTGGACTTATGCAAAGCATTTGACAGCCTCCTGCACAACATCCCTGTCTCTAAACTAAGTGACATGGATTTAATGGATGGACCAGTTGTTGGATAAGCGATTGGCTGTATGGTGTCATGCTCAGAGAGTTGTCATAAATGCCTCAATGTCCAAGTGGAGAGCAGTGATGAGGGGTATTCTTCAGGGGTTGGTATTGGGAATGGCACTGTTAGACATCTTTGTGACGTGGACAGTGGGATCAAGCGCACCCTCAGCAGGTTTGCTGATGACACCAAGCTGTGTGGTGCAATTGACACATTGGAGGGAAGTGATGTCATCCAGAGGGACCTTGACACGCTTGAGAGGTGGCCCACATGAACACAATGAAGTTCAACAAAGCCAAGTGCAAGATCCTGCACCTGGGTCAGGGCAATCCCAAGCATAAATACAGGCTGGGCAGAGAATGTATTGAAAGCAGCCCTGAGGAGAGGGATTTGGAGGTGTTGGTGGAATGCGAATTTCAGTATGACCCAGCAACATACACTTGCAGCCCAGAAAGCCAACCATGTCCTGGGCTGCATCAAAAGCAGCATGACCAGCAGGTCAGAGGAGGTGATTCTACCCTCTGCTTCACACTCATGAGACCCCACACTGGAAATACTGCATCCAGCATAAGAAAGATGTGGACCTGCTGGAGTGAGTCTGGAGGAGGACCACAAAGATAATCAGAGGGTAGGAGCACCTCTCCTATGATGACTAACTGAGAGAGTTGGAGTTTTTCATCCTGGAGAAAAGAAGGCTTGGGACAGACCTTATAGCAGCCTTCCAGTACCTAAAGGGAGCCTATGAGAAAGCTGGAGGAGGATGTTTTACAAGGGCATATAGTAATAGGGCAAGGGGTAAGGCTTTTAAACTGAAAGACAGTAAATTTAGATTAGATATGAGAAAGAAATTGTTTACTGTGAGGGTGGTGAGGCACTGGAACAAGCTGCCCAGACAAGCTGTGGATGCCTCATCCCCAGAAAAAGTTCAAGGCCAGGTTCTGAGCAACCTGGTCTAGTGGAAGGTGTGCCTGCCCATGGAAGAAGGATTGGAACAAGACAGTTGTGACAGTCCCTTCCAACCCAAACCATTCTATTGTTCTATGAGTGATATGTAAAATGAAGCAGACACACAACACTGCAATTTCAGATTGCATTTACATTACTAAATGCTGATGTAAACTATCGAGAGCTGGGCACCCACGTCAGCGCTTGAGTCCATGTCCTTGGTTACTGAGCATGGGATTAACTGTGTTGGGGTTAGTTGTTAGTGGTGTCCCAAGCATGGATCAGGGATACCCCAAGGCACTTCCCTCCTTATTCCCAGCTGACTGGCTCCACATGCAGGGAATAAGCCTAGGTCTGTTTTGTTCTTAAGCACAGAATATATCCCACTGAGTACTCTTCAGGTCATATCCACCAGCTCCAGCATTGTAGACACAGCCCACAAAGTTGAAGTATTTGTTCATTTTGATACCTCTTATTCCCTCCTAAAGATTGCTCTTTTAACTCAGCTACAGGTCAGTGCTCCCAAGGATATTGGTAACACATGGGAGCATCGGTGGACACTTGGAAAAAGTGACCAATGCACAGCATCTCTTTGGTCTCACAAAAAAATTAAAGCCTAAAAGAATAACTTGCTGCTGGTCTGCCTGCAGGGAAAGGGGGCTTCATTAATATCTTCTCATGATATTCTGACACCATCAAAGAAACAGAATAAAATGTGAGTTTAGTTATAGTACTGTAAGAAAACTGCTGGTCTTTGAGTAGAGCAGTGATAAAGTAAATAGAAAGTGCAGAGAGTATGCCACTTCTAACAAGTGCAAATCAGAGATATTGCTATTTTTTTATTAGTAAACCATAAGGTATGTAGCCAAAATAACAATATGTCTTTTATTCTTTCATAATTAAAAGATAATATCCATGACCTGAACTTTATATTTAGCATGAGATAATTTGGAAATAAAAGATCGGGTGTTCAGTAAAACTGAAAGAAATATTGCACTTTCCCTTCACAACGGTTTTCTTAAAAACAAATTGCAAACTAAAGACTTTAAGTTGCTAATATGTCATCCAAGATATATCAGATTGAAGTAGGATGAATAGTTTTAATTATGTGTAAATAGATTCATTAAGAGGAATGCAAAGGTCCAGCAATTCATTCTGTGAGATTAGATTAAGAATATTGTGTTTAGAGTCTTGTATCTTAATGGACAACTTTAATTTCTGTTTATAGCTATTATTCTATTTCAAATGTACATTAATCTTCTTCTTAGTGAAATGTATCCATTTATCTAACAAAAGGAAATGTTATATGTTCCTAGCTATTCATGCAATTATTTGAAGACAGTGGTGATTTAAATTTTAGGTTGGCAATAAATAGTTTTTACTTTGTACTTGTCATTGTTTCCTTGAGTATCTCTAGACAGTGTTGAGCATGATAAATTCTCTTCTGTAGAGGGGAAAAATGACTATCTAAAACAGGGGAATGTTAAAGGCATTTATATACAACTTTTCAGTGTCGTGTG
Organism: Corvus cornix cornix; assembly: GCF_000738735.6. NCBI lineage: Eukaryota > Metazoa > Chordata > Aves > Passeriformes > Corvidae > Corvus > Corvus cornix. The sequence continues at coordinate 84,503,619 of NC_047056.1, read as the reverse complement.
TTCAAATATAATGTCTGCTTTCCTGTGTGAACTTACTTAGATGAGTTTTAGCTTACCTTCTGATGAGATGATTCACACACCTCTACAAGACTCCTCTTGTATGTGATGCTAATACCTATTCTTACACACAAGATCATTTTCATGCACATACAAGTAATACCTATAGCTGCAAGCTTAGAAACAAGTTAGACTGCTTCCACTTTGGAGTATTGCACTTTAGGATATACATACTGACATGTGGTAGTAGTGGTGTGCAGACTTTCTCTTAAGTACTGTCACTCTTGATTATGTAGGTGTAGATATGATCAAAACCAAACCTACTACATCCAGGCTTGTTAATCGAGGATAACATTGCAGTCTCACTGGCAAGTTAGTTTCAGTTACAGTTCTTAGTATATTCCCATGCAGTTGCCTTGTATGTTGTGTTTCTCAGGGGTACTTATATATAATGGTTACCAAAAGATGGAAAACACAACACAGTAACACAGAAACAGCCTCTGTGAAGGGAAATTATTGTAAGAACACTCATGTTATTTTTTTGCATTAGTCAAGAATGTGTCTGTTTTTCTTGAACATCGACTATGTCATCCATCATCTTTGTGCCGATGACTGACAGATCTGCTCTGGACCTACTTTCTCCTATCTAGGACTTGCTGTTATTTCTTCTTGCTGAGTTGTCTCTAACTGAAATATGAGTTGAATTAATTTTTTCCCATTCAAATGTTGTCTGATGTCTCCTTTCCCGATATATATGGAAAGCTGTATCAGTATAAACCAGCATGTTGGCTAATGGTCCAAGTGGCATCTTTGACTCAGTCTTTGCCATAGCAACACATTGCCAGCCCATGACAAGACTTACAGGTCATCTCTATGTGTGCTCTCCAAGAGAACTCTCTTTTCCTTTCATCCACAGACATAAATCCCTTATTTGCACCATCACTGTATTGCATTGTGATTATTGCAAAATCACTTTCTCTAGGTTTGACAGGTGCAGTTCTGCCCTTACAGCATCCATGTAAAATAAGGATGATACAATTATCTGTCCAGCCAGTCTGTTTAGCATTCTCACCCCATGTCCATGAATCATTACACTGGCTCCTGTGTCTCTGTGGCATTAAATTTAAATGCTTTTCTTCACTTTTAAAGTTTTTTTTAAAAAGTCTGAACACAGTTCATCAAGCTTGTGGCTCAGATGCAGTAGATGAGTTCCTTGAATAATATATTCTAAGACATACTATATGAAAAATATATAATTGTCTCATCAGTTCAAAGCTTTTACTTAAAAGTTGCAAGTTACCTCTTTGCATCAAAGCCTCAGTGATAATAAAATAGGTGTAAAACATTGAAGGAAACAACCTTTAATTTCAAGGACAAAAAAACAACCCAAACCCACCAAAAAAAAATTTGGTAAAATGGCTCTGAAAATGTAGTATCACAGAAATGTTAGCTGAAGAGACTTCTGGATATCATCCAGCCCAAGATCCCACTCAAAGCGCAGGTATGCCCAACACTGGAGCATGGCATGATGAATTCATCTATCCAGATCATGGAAATATTCAGGGGGAAGGTTCCACCACCTTTCTGGGCACCTTTCTTGTAGCCTAGATGTAGTGTTGAGATCTGTTTTGCTATTGAGGTTGGAATAGCACAGTACACGTGTATAATGCCCAACAGTAATTTCTTTTAGTCACGTAACCAACTGTGCGGCAATGGTTTTGGCCCTCCTGGGATGAAAGGCAGTTAATGTGTTTTCACTGTGGTAAGCCTTGGTAGGCATATTAAGGATTTCAGAGTATTCTTGTCCCCTACTTTGCCTTGGACATTCAGTAGTTTGAAGTTTATACCTGTAAAGGATTAGCACCATAGCGATACCCCTGAGCGGTGATCATATAAATACACAGACATTGATATAATGTAGTGAAACCACATTTTTATAAATTCTACTTATTTGCTTGCTGCAGAATTTATGCAGAGCAAAAACATAATTTTATGTGTTTCTGTGGCAGAGGATGTTTCAAAAACAATTTACAAGCAATTTATTCTGTTCAGCAGAGTAAATTCAAGGAAGGGCAGGAAGAGCAGACCATCGGGTATCCATGTTTGTCCTGCAGGTGGATCTGCAAGAAGGTTTAGAAGAACCCCCATAATTAATCTAAACTACAAGGAGATTAGAAATAAAGTAGAACAAGTAGAACTTGCATTTTAAAAACCATGTGTTTAATTGTATTAGCTTTTTTCATATCTGTGGATACTGTGAATAACTTATTTTCTCACACTCATTTATTCAAATTAGTTTGCGTTTTTGCAACTAATTGTTAGCTTCTTGGATCTATTCAAAGCATTTTGGGAAAGCATGTGTACTGATCTATGACTGATCAGATGGAAGAGGCATGATGTCGCACATCCAGATTAAAGGTGGCAACAAACAAGCCTTTCTGCCACTCATACTTCATTCACATACATAAGAGACGGTCCAAGTGCTTCTCAGCCAGTCACTGGCACAAAATATTTACATGTTGGTAGTGAACATCAAAACAAACAAACTAGACTGAAGTTAATACTCCTCGAAATCTTACTGCTTCTTTCTAGTATGTACCATTTAATTTTTGTTCTTTGAATGTAAGTCACCTCTAGGGATCAGAGCTAGATCTAAATTACTATTTTGGCTTTAAAATTACTTCCAATTATGTGGGCTGGAACACCTCCCTAAAGTCTCCAAACAGTGTAGTAATCACTACTTTATATTTCAATGTAATTTGAACTAGCTTGGATTTTAAAATGCAGTTCTTAAGGGCAATTCTGATCACTGTTAGTCACAACACTAAAGATGTTTCTGTGCATCTGAAAAGATCTGCTTACTATTGACATCCTTCTGTTGGCATTTCCACATATTTGTGAGCTGAAGCGCTAGAAGAATTATTTTTCTACTTTTGCTTTGCATATTTTGACAGTAATTCATTATGTTGTACTTTTTTTTGGGGGGGGTGGGTTCTCAGTTGCTTTTTTTAATTGATAATTTCCCTGCTTTGTGATAATCTTGTATTTTTATTACTATTTCCTCCTATTTTGAGGTAGTGTGCCTTCTTTCTTGTAGACCCACTTTTTTTTTATTTCATTCTGGAGTCTTTGAATCTTACTGAAGTTATTTCTGCGAACTTGTTGGCTAGTTTTAGGCATAAACAGAAATTCCCTCTGTTTTGATTTGTGATTTATGAAGCAAACTAATGAGATTAGTAATGTGGCAGGACTATTAAAGAATGCTTCCTATTTATAAATTAATTTGAAAACTTGTATGAAATTTGACATTTTTAATAAAACTATTCACAGTAGATGTTGCCAAGGAGAAAAATATCTGATATTATTTATTATATTTTTTTCGACTTTTTGATTCTTTTTTCAAGTGTATCTAATGCTTGTTCACTCAGTTTCAATTAAAAAAACCCCAGTGAATATTAGCCATTTTAAATCTAAAACATTATGTTCTGCATAGTGAAAAAGCATGCACTGTGTTGTTTGGAGATTAGCCTGTGTGGTGGATGTTAGTTTTTCAGGGTAGGAATGCTTTTGAAGAAACATGGAGAGTAATATAGGCTTGCTTGTGGAAGAGAACTCATGTTATTTCTTGAACAGATGTTGCTGAGGGCTCAACCAAGGCTGGGGAAGAAGAATAAGCCTTCAGCTTCACCAAAGCTGAACCAACACTGCTTGGGGCTCCTAGAAAGCAGAGGGGGACAGAGACTCGTCCTCACATCCTCCCAAGGTAGCAGTGACCACTTTCCTGACAGCCCTTGCACGATGTGAATAGTGGAGGAGACCATGGGAAGGATGTCTGGAGAAGCTCCTGGACCAGGTTGTGCCTCTCTGCGATGGCTGAGGGGTGGCTCTGCTCTTCATCTGTTGGTCATACATATGCAATTAGTGGAACCAGCCCACAACAGAAATTTTAAAACTGAGAAGGGAAGGGGAATCCTGCAGAGATTTGTGTCTTTAAACATAGGAAGGAAGGGGGCAAAGACACAGACTTGAGCAGTGTCTGATAAACATTTGTGGTGAAATCTCAGTTCAGTGCTTTACTTAATTTGTTTATTTGCAAGGTAGGAGTTGCATTGGGCATGTTTTTGCATCCAGGAAGAGTAGTATTGGATTTTAGCATGTCTCCTAGGTCACTCTTGGTCTGTAAGGTTCCATCAAGGTTTCCTACTTGTTATTTAATTGATGTACCTACTGAGGGTGCCAGAAGATGCTTCAGATGGTGATGTCTTGTAACATTTTACCTGTAGGTAAAAAAGCAGCAGTTTCTCTTCAGGCATTTAAAGCTGAATTTTGATGTTGCTTCCTTGATGAACATCACCCAGAAAATACAGGGTTTGTACAGCTTTTTGAAAAAAAAATTTAAATCCTGATGTTTCTTTTTTTTGTTGTTCTGAGGAGTCTGTTGGTTGTTTCCTGTTTGTGGTTTTTGAGGTGTAACTGTACCAGTTACAGTTGGTGAGAGGATGTAAATGCATTTAACCATACAGAGCCCATATATTTCTGCAGCACTGCAGTGGAAGCTAAGAGTGGAAAATGGAGGATACTATAAAATAAGGCTCCAGTGTGACTTGTCACTTTGGATAATGGTAGTATTCCTTCATACATCTTCTCCTTTGCTGCAATTTCCTCTTTTTCTGACACAGAAGTTAGTACATATTTCAAGCAGATGTTACCTCCCTAAATGATGATTTGCCAGATGAATCCAGCTGTTCATCTTGTGATATACCGAAGAGCTTCTGACTTTCTCTGTATGTATGTTAACTTCCAGGTTATTAGGTTATACTCCCATCCTGTCTCAATGTGTGAAGTGTGTGTTCACTTGTGTGAAGTGAATTGTCCCTATTTATTTGAATATCAGCAGGCAGGTGCCTCTTCTGAAGATGCCGGTTTTTGTGTCCGGAAAGGATGGCCACAACCACATCCTAAGTTCATGGAAGCATGATATCCCTCCAGGTCCATCTGATTTCAGACATGGCCTAACGATGCCTGTGTTGTTTGTGAGCAACGTGTAACTAGGGGACTTAATTTCTCAGATCTGATAATGGACACTTAGTTCATACTAACGTGATTTTCTGGAGGTTTGTTCCCAAGTTTTTGATTTCTTTATTTTCTCACAAAATTAATGTACTTTGTCAGCAGTCAACAAGCACAATCTTTAAGATTTTACAACATTTGTATTTATTTTGAAGTCAGCATAAAATTACAATACACGTATGGTCTTCCTATTTTTTATTTCCCCTCCATTTTATTTTGTTCTCTCCAACTCTCATAACCTTTTGCAAAGTGGACAGATGTCTGAGGAAAGCAGGTACAGAAGAAAAACCCTTCTACTTTCTCTCACAGCTTTAATTTAGGATGGCTTATTCAGCACATTATGAATGCTACTGCTTTAATTGCCAGTGAGGAATTAGCAAGTAATTATGACAAAGGCATGCCTTGTTTCAGAGACTGAAAAAGATAATCATAGCTCTCAGAGAAGATGAAGGTAGTTCTGCAAAACCAGACTTCTTCCTTCAGAAGTTGCCCAATTTAACTGCTTTGCTGTTGGAGTAAAAAGGTGATTAAAAGTTACCTTGAAGGAAGCAAGAAGTAGAAGTAACTGTCATTGTAGTAAATTGGTATCATCCTTATGTCTTTAGAGGCTCTAGACTTGGGTCTATATGAAAGAAAACCACCTTTAACATACAAACAAGCAGAACAAGAACTTAGATGTCAGACAAAAAAAACTACATTATTTTTGAATGCTTTGTTTCTTGTGATCCAGGCCCCCAGGAAATGCTTCCCTTAAAGAGAAAATCAAATGAATTGTCAGGATTTTCTCTGTATGCCACATATGTTTACTTCTAAGTGGGTATCTAATATCTGCTTCTGTCCTTCTATGGCTTATAACCATTTTGGGAGAGAAGAATGTAAGATCTCTCAAAAAAAATCCCATGTTTTAGAAAATCCAAAGCAAACACATTGTGTCTCTATCAAGCTAATCAGCCATGAAAAACAATATATTATGGGAACTTGCATTTACCATACAATAGCATTTAATATCTGTGTAGTCCCTCTTTTTGCTTCTCAAACTTGTTATCTCTTTGTACTGCCATGAAAGATAGAGATCAGGAAGAAATCAGCCCTGGCAAATTTGAGGCCAGTTCTAATTCTGTACATCTGCAATCACTTCTTTTCCTAGCTGCACATACAATTACTCAGTGTAATCCCTGGCATCTCACTCCTCGTTAAAAATCAGCTTTGCAACTAGAAAACCATGAAAATTTCAGAGCAATGGAAATGGATTAGTCCAAACCATAGGTTACCAATCCTGTCCATCCCTGCTAGAATGATTATATCTGCAAGCAACATGAGAATTTTAACTGTAAATCTGCAGGTTTTAAAGCTCAAGTGGTTTTGCTTCATTTAGGTGTAGATCTAAAAAGTCCTGCTAGCTTAAATAATTTTATATCTTCAAGAAATGTATGTAATTTTCTACAGAAAAGACTAATGCAGTTGTTAACCTCATTTTCTTTTTCAATGTACACTAAGTTTTTCAGTTTGTTTCTGATTTCCAGATGTTCCTATTTTTCATGCCATTTACCACTGCTACTTAGTTTCTGACCTCCTAGTTTCTCCAAAATAGTTAATATTGTAACTGAAATGTCATTAATGTTTTAACTTCCTAACTCCACCTTTGAAGAACATGAAGCAAAAAGCATTCTAGCAAGCTTGAACATTATCATTTGAACTGCTCACCCATTATATTTTAGGTAGCTTATTTGTTCTAGTAGGCATTCTTCATGTTTTCTACATTCTGTACGTTTTTCATTAGAATTGCTTTTTCTTAATCTTTATAAGCAGCTCCTCCCCATAGCAGCATTAAAAATTACTACGTAGACATAACATATTTTCCAGAAGTTTAGATGTTAGATGTATCTGTGCTGTTAATATTTGGATACAGTAAAATAGCAGGGGTGGACCTTCCATGTTCTAGTATGTCTTGCACCCAGACTTGCCCCACATAATCCTTGTAAGAAGGACTACATTCCTCAAATGGAAAGAGACAGAATGTCCAAGGTCACTTCAACCTGTTAAATTGCCTCCAATAATTTGCTTTCTAGTGTGAAGAGAAGCACTTGAAGGTTAGAGGTAAAAAGCTGTAACAGAAGAAGTTGCCAAAGACCCACACAATAATGGCACCTATAAACCTGTCAGCTTGATAATCACTGATGAGATAAAGGCCAACAACTGAGTACAAATACAAATACAAATACAAAGACTGACACAAAAGTAGTAGAACTGTAATCAACTACAAAAGGCATCCAAATCGAGAAAGATAAATCTCTTCAGATAAAGCAACAAAAGGAATACCAAGCTCCTGGGGGTCAAACAGAATCATTAATTTTCCAATTACATCATAAAATATCACAGCCCTTTCAGGTCTCTCTTTTCAGTTCACATTGTGTGTTCATGATAGCCCATATGATTTTGCCATAGTTACCAATGTACTTTTAGCATTACTGATAGATAACCACTGTTACCTCTTCATGCTATGGCTTCAGACTTTGGTCTCATGAAACCTTAGCATCTTTTCTGTATGAAATAATGTTTAGAGGTTGTCAAAGTTGTCTCTGAAGTTACCAGAATAATATGTATTCTACTACCTCTTTGCTTGTACAAAGCTTGTACAAGTGCAAACTTTTTTGAGGTCTTTATTCTTTATTCTATCCCCATAGCCCCTTCTCCACTTTTATGTAATAGAAGATATCTATGAACAGTTTATTTACAGACATTCAGAAGTTTTTATAATGCCTGTGTATGAGAATACTCTTTATTGGACACTGAGTTCTTCTATTAGATATTAAAAATTCCTTCAGCATGGAACCAAACTAAATGGCTGTTCGTGTTGCTTGCTTACAGCATGAATTACTGGATTTGAGAGGCAGAGGGAAAGTTAGGAAACTGCAATAGAAATAAATGGGTGAGTATACACTAAGATAGAATAGTAGGTTCATAAAAGAAATGGGGAAAACCCATGTCTGAGATTTGTCAAATAATCCCTGCTTCTTAATGGAGGACGTCTGAAGTTTTCCATACAAGAGCCTTCATTTGTGTTACAAAGAAACCAAATAAATTTTAAATTTTACATCAGAGTTTTACACATTTTATGGATCTTGGACAATGTCTCTAAGGATTCCTTCACCTCCCCGATGATTTTTAGGTATTACTGGAGGAGAAGTAAAGAGGACTTGGGTTCTTATTTTGCATTCTTGCTAATTCTATTCTTATCTACTAATATATTCCCATATAGAATAGTGAAATCCACTGCAGGAGCATTTGTGTTTACTTACAGTAATTATAGTGTTTATAACACTGTAACTATAATGTATATATACATTATAGTAACTATAATGTATAGCATTATAGTGTTTACTTCTCTGTCTTTTTTATACAGAGACTCAAAGCTGATATATCCATTCTAGCAGATTATATTTTGCCCTATGTTAAGAAACATCTGATATAAACTGATGTTTAGGTACCATATTGCTCAGATGGAATATCTGAGAAATACTCCAAAGTGCATATTTTAAATTTTTTCCATTCTTTACATAATCAAATCTGACAGTCATATGCCCAGGAAATATTCTTTCAAATGAGTGACAAGGCAAGATTTGTGAATGAAATTTTGGCCCGTTCTGAACAAATTCATTTTGAGGGGACATATTTGTTTGGTAGGGACATATGAAAGAACCTTTTATACTAATTTATAGAGCCTAAGGAAAATTTACTTTGTTTAGTCATAGTAATTGACTTGTTGAATGATAATTTAGCATTCTATGTTTTAAAAAGAACATGGTTGTCACTGTTATTTGATGGGTCATATAAAAGTGTTATTGGTGCCATATTTGTTGTACTTTGCTTCCTATATTCTGATTTTCTCCAGTTAAAAAGGAGGTGAATTGCATAGCACTTCCTGCTTTTTACTTTTCTTTTTTTTTCCTTACATGTATTGATGGGTATGTTGTAGTTCATCTTTTACTGCCGAGATGGGTCACCATATTAGCATTTGAACATGCTTCCTGAAGGATTTTATTTTTTATATACAGAAAGAAAAACTAGCAGACCAGTTAAAATCTCAAAGAAGTACTCACAGTTTGACAAGCAAAAATTGAAGAGAGCAGGAAATACTACGTCTAATTAAATAGTGGTCATGCTATTTTGGTGCTTCAGCAAATTAAATATGAGATGCATGGTTTAAAGGTTGGAGCTTATCCTTGAGGTGTTCTTTCAGAAATCACTCTTTATGCTATTGATGAAACCAGATCTCATTGTAAATAAGAATAAGTTTTATTTACGTCGTGTATAATTCACTTTCTATCATGAATTCATAGATTCATGCATTTGGTAATGTGCTTTAGTGTTACCAGCTTTTAAGTAGTTTTGCTATACCTAAAGCTATCTATTTCACTAGTTGTTATAACACCAAGAATTACTCTGTGTTGAAGCCTTACTTAGTCTATTTATCTAATTACATATACATAAAAGGATGGAGCCATTAATATCCCGAAGATATCAGAAACAAAATTGAAAAAAAGTCCTTTACAAACCTCCTGTACCAACTAATTACAGTTTTTTAAACTTTTGAACTCATTTGAAGGAAAAAGCAAAATGCTAAGAAGGTAGAGGAAAAGAGGGACCACTGTCCTTTGCAGGGTCTGTGAAAAGTCTAGGTCCAGTTTTGATTTATGTGGGCTATAGAATGTCAATGGCAACTGATGTTTGAATGCTAAATAGCAATGTGTTGAACAGCTCAGAAGTGCATTTTGGAAAAAAACTAGAATTAAATATAGAATATTTTCAAGTCAATACATAGCTGCAAAAAATGCAAGAAGGATTATTGTGCTTGGAGTGTAAAAGAAATAATGCCATGTTAGATCCAAGAATATGTGAAAAAGAAAATCTTGAAAGGCAGAATGATTTCTTTTCATCTTGCTGGAAGTTGTTCCATTAGGATTATAAAACATTAAGTAAAGTGTTCAGATTCTATTGTATTGCAGGTTTTTGTACATATTCATTATTCTTTATATAAGCATGTACAAGGAGGTGGAACTAAAGCAGACTTTCTTGCATTCTAGTTGCTGTGTTTCACCAGCTGCACACTCATTTAGGAGTATTACCCTGGTAATAATTATTTTAATGAAATCACAGTCTAAATGGGTGGTATCAGGGAGCAATCCAAGAACAGCCAAGTGATTTAGTACCAAATTAGCAGAGAGGGAAGAACTGAGAAGTACACTTGCATGGTTCTTCAGATTTGTATGTTCTGCACAAATAATCAGGCTGAAGGGCAGACAATACATAATCTTTCTCATCTGTCTTCTCTGGTACTTTCATCAGCAGGAGAATACTGAGTTCTAAAACAGTTGAAGTGTGGGGGAAAATGAAACTTCAGGCTGCAAGCATCAAATTGGCTTGAAAACTAGATAGACAGAGCAAGGCAACCTTTTCAAACTGTTGCAAATGAGTAAGAAGGAGAATATATAGTACCACTTTCAGCTGAAATATTTTCACTGTCTGAGTTGCTTTAGAATGTCTCTTCTAAAATAATTAAGCTGAGACTTTGAATGAGTTCAGTCAACATTTGCATTTTCTATCATCAAATTTGCTTTGGGACTTTTCAGCATAAAGTAAGAAGTAAAGAATTAAAATTGTTCGCATGCATTATTGTCCATACACGATTGTCCATGTATATCAGTAAATAATCAGCCGGACTGTTCATGAGGTATGTCACATGGCAGTGATATTCAGCTAGACCTCACCTAATTTTACATAATTCAGAGGGCTAATTTAGGATTATGGACCATCTGCCAATACTCTGTACATAAATTACCAAGACAAATAGGAAGTTCCAGCAGACAATTCAGATCTTAGCAGATGTGAATTTCTTTGGGATGTTTCTCTTTGACTCTAAAAATTGTGGTGGAACATGCAGGGCAAGCATGCCCCCTAACTCAGGCACTCTGGTACCTGAAATTAGTTTAGATTAATTTAGATTGATCTGGACTGGAATTTTTTCTTATATGGACAAAGTCAAACTAGGCTTATTTAATGTGCCACTGTAGACTTGCCACAGAGTTCATCACTTGTGATAACACTGTTATCCTGGTATGTCTTTATCTGAGGGAATTATTAAATCTTTGCCTTTTGCAAGAAATAATTCAAAGAAGATGCACTATAATAGAGGAAGACTAATTCTGATCCAGTCTGAATCTTGGTTTTCCTGTATTGCATGTGTTGGACAACAGACTTAGATGGCTGGTGTCTGTTGTTGAACTTGGAGCTGAGAGCGATAGAACTGATAGAAGGCTGCTTATCTAGAAGGGTGTTTAGTCATATTTCTACTGCATATTCAACAAGAGATAGCCTTGAGTAGGATTATACTGCAACATTTACTTGAGGCTACATCTATATTAATCTAAAACCAAGAGCTGCCCGGCTTTCATTCCTTGACAGGAGTGGCAGAAAACTTCCTTACTGTGTTATGGCATCAGTGGGCCAATCAGCACAATGCCAAAGCAGAACTGAGAGCTAGTCAAAATTACTACTGTGTTAAATATGTATTGATTTTTGCCTTGTATTTCCTGCTGCTGGAGTGAACTTAGAAAAGTAGTAGGAAATTTAAGTAACATGTTCAATCACTGTATTGTTCTGATAGTTGATCAACAATAACAGAAAGCAAATTCTTCACTTCTTTCACCATCTGAATTTGGTAATGATTTTGGCAGGATGGGTACACTGCTTTTTGGTTCTGAGTAGTTTGATGCTTGTTTAGCATGGGTTAGGTATAAGTGGGGCAGAGAAGTGTGTGTTTACGCCTGGAGAACACGTTAGAATAGGTGTTCTTTTTTACTGTCTATACAGAGGGTGGAAGAACTCTGAATACCATTTGAATCCATTTTTGCTGTCTGCTTGCACTGGTTTATGTGCCTTTTGTATTTCTTTCCCCAATAGTTTATCCATAAACAGTAAAGGAACTTGTTTGTTATCCTAATGTTAATTCTCTGACCTCTAGAGTTCCATACATCTTCTGTATTTAGGATTTTGAGGTGCTCAGTGCCCAAATCATGTGTGCCTATCAGTATGTGATTGCTAGAACACTTGAGTAAAAAAAAACCCACAAACATTTTGGTATTAGGGCTACATAGGGCTAGATATGATAAGGATAATGTTAAACAATTTACAGATGTTACCTTGAACCCTGGCTAAACTTGGGGGGAGTATTTTTTCTGGTTTCATGATCAGGATATTGTGATAACTGCTAGCCAGGGTTAGGGAGGAGGCAAAAAGTTTCTGGTGTTTCTTTACTTGAGAATAATTAATAATTCATTAATAATTATTATTTTAAAAGTTCTGAGAAGGAAAATTGGAAACCTGGACTAGAGTTCATCTGTGTGGAGTCTTTAAATATAAATACAGATAAAGACATAGGTCTTGAGAGCTATTAAGTAGTTACAGTACTTTTCGTAAATGCAGGTTCTGCCATTTAATTAATGTATTATAGAACTGTTTGGATTTAATCAGTGCAATACAAACACTGCAATGTGCCAGATATTTTATTTCTGCCTAAATGATTAGTGTTTGAGTGCTTGGCTGTTTGTAGGAAACAAAGAATTCCTCCAACCATAAATTCTTGTGATTATGCCTTTCTTACATTTGATGATTGATGAGTTCATTGATAGTTTGAAATAATGAGCTTCAGAGTACTGAGTAATTAGCTTCTGATAAGGTGCAGAAGCAGTCTGGGGCTGGGTAAAAGCCTTGCCGTGTAAAAGAAACCACCACCTTCTCCCTTACTACAAAGAGTTCTGAGTGTGATATTTCAGTTGTTAAATTAATTTTAACTACAACTCAGTGCTGAATATTTTAGAGTGGTCCTAAAGGTACAAAAAGGTACAAAAGGACTGAGAGGTGATCTGATAATCTGAATTGTTTTCAAATGGTGTTTGGATAAGGTGCCAGTTTGGATGGTAAAGGCAACACTATTTGAAAGAGCTGTTTTCTTTCAGATTACAGGGGGTTATAGTCAAGGGCCTGCAAATCTCATGCAGTTTTAGTCTCCACTAAAGCACACATTGTAATTTTTTTTCACCCAGGACTGGAAGTGAGTGAGTTTCCATTCATTTCACAGTTTCAAAGATGCTAAAGCTGGGCAGTGGGTCATGAAAGTCTTTTGTAATTCAGGCAATAGACACATGACCTCATATCATTACTAAGTCTCATAATTCATGATAGAAATAGAACCTTCCTTTGTCCATTTATTCAGTTCTGTCTTACTTCAACCTTCTGGAGAAAAGAACTTTCACATAATTTCCAGTTTTCATCCTCTCTTTAGCTTTCAGTCTTATGATCTTTTTATGCCTTTGTCTCTGAAGAACTGACTGGTGTCAGAAGTTACAGGTCAATTCTGTAACAGATATCTAAACCTGCTTTTGATAGGCTCTTTAGTGTGAACTTCGATGAAGATGGATGATGTAACTTGTGTTTTCCAGTCTTTGAGTTACTAGTGAGATGTTAACCTTTTTTGAGGTCATCTATCTTAAATGAATAAAAAGTAAGAAGCTGCGTTGAGCCTTTCAGCAGAAAACATAAAGATGGATTCAGAAGAACTGTCATTGGTGGCCCCAAACAATGGGTCACCTGAACACCCCGCCTCAGAAATAAGGTGCACATCCATTTATGATGGCATGTTTGTGTACATCATTTGATGAACAACACGGGGCAGAAACCAGCTCCTGCAGGATCAGACTGATTAGACCATAATTTGTTTCTAAGTCTGACAGTTAATTCCTTAATATGATTGTGGTGGTTGTACAATGATTTTTTTAGCAGTTACAATGTTGTGAGTTACTTGAGCAGCGTATAGGCTAATATAGCTGATCCTAATGCATCAATATAGCTACTTCTGTCAACTGAGCCGATAAATTTATTAGGGTAATATGTAGTAGAGCTGTCCAGGTGTAATTTCAGTGAAATGATTCTAAGTAATATTTCCTTATTTCCATACTAGATTTATTGAAGACTGTATCAGTCATCCAGTCAGGTTTGGGGGGAGAGGTATGTGACCTTAAGAGCCCTTCCAGCCTGCAATTACCTTTGTCAGGTTTTCTCTTCTCTTTGGTTCACCCCCAGTTCCCTGGAAATTGACCAATTTTTCAGGGTTTATTAAAAATAAATATGAACAGCCCAGAGATACTTTTTTTCAGGCCACAAATTTACTTGGATATTTCAGTTGCTTAATTCAAGCATCTGAGAGGATGGGCCTTCTGCTAAGGCTATAGAAAATATATGTTTTTGAGAATGGTTTGGTTACCCAATCAAACTCTCTGCCCTGGATATATATAAGGACAAAGGCAAGAGCTGCTCCACAGGAAGCTCACTCTCTCATTGCAGCTCCAGAGGCCAGAGTGTCTGGGAGGCACCTGCATCACACTCTTCCTTGTAATGCTGTACCTTGGGCCAACTTAGAATAATATCAATAATTATTGTAAGAAATAATAATATAAATAATATATAAATCATTAATATAGCTGACTATGCTGCTGAAATAGCAAGAAAATATAGGGTTTAGAAAGTCTAAGAATAGTCAGGAGGAGAGAAGGAGCTAAAAAGGAAGCAAATAATTTTTGTTAATGAATGACATACAGTCTTTCTTAGGTCTTAAAATAGCATCTAACTTTTAAAAAGGAACAAAAAAGAAACACCCTTTATCCCAAATCAGAATGAACTTGTTTTCCCGTCCCCAGCACTTCATCTGGCCCTTCAGAGCTGTGGTAGGGCACACAGAGATTTCTACACAGCACTAAGGAACAAAGCCAACTTCAGAGCAGCTTAATTTTCTTTAAGGGCTTTGAAAACTCAGGTACTACACAGCAAAGCATTTTATACTGATTAATGCAAAACCAGAAACTCCTTAACTGTACTTGTATGCTGAGGTTGGTTGTATGCTGAGCCCGAGAAAGAGGACTGAGTCAGATAATCATAGCACAGCAACAACAGAGTGGAGAAATGTAGCTCACAAGCCACTCAGATCAAGGAGGTAATGAAACTATATATGGTTTAGGGATAACATGATAATGTTTAGGATGTCTGAGACCCAGACCCTTAAAAAGTTATCTGGAAAATGTGTGTATTTACACAAAGTCCAAATTATGTTGTCAAAACCAACTTAAGAACATACAAACTTGCGTGGACTCAAGATGCTCTCTTCAAGGAATGAAAGGAAAACTTCACGGTGTATTGGGTTTGCATGGCCTGGTTTTTGGTAGCAGGGGGCCACAGGGGTGGCTTCTGTGAGAAGCTGCTAGAAGCTTTCACTGTGTCTGGCAGAGCCAATCCCTGATGGCTCCAAAGGTGGACCTGCCACTGGCCAAGGTCTGGCTCATCAGAAATGGTGGTAACGCCTTTGTGATAACAGATTAAAGAAGAAATCAAAACAAAGGTTGTGGCGTAGTTTTAATTCCAGCCAGAGAAGAGCGGGGTGGGAACATGTGAGAGGAACAACTCTGCAGACACCAAGGTCAGTGGAGAAGGAGCAGCAGGAGGTGCTCCAGGAACCGGAGCCAAGATTCCTCTGCAGGCCGTGGTGATGACCATGGCGAAGCAGCTGTGCCCCTGCAGCCCGTGGAGGGCCATGGGGATGCAGAGATCCACCCGCAGCCTGTGGAGGAGGAGCCAATGCTAGAGCAGGTGGATGCCTGAGAGGCGGCTGTGATCCTGTGGGAGACCCGTGGAGAGAGGGGCCCTGCTTCCAGGCTGGAGCAGCCTGTCCTTGAAGGACTGCACCCCGTGGAAGAGTGACCCACGCTGCAGCACGTTGAGGGCGACTGTTGCCCGTGGGGTGGACCCACATTGCAGCAGTTCACGAGCTGCTGCTCATGAGATGGACTCACATCAGAGAAGGTTATGGAGTACTGTCTCCCACAGGACGGATCCCATGGTGCAGCAGGGGAAGGACTCCTCTCCCTGAGCAGTGGGACAAACCTATGGGTGACCATAACCCCCATTCCATGTCTCCTTGTGCTGCTGGGGTAGGAGATAGAGCTGGGAAGGAGGGGTGGAAAGTGTTTTTAAGGGCTTATTTTACTTCTCATTATCCTGCTCTGATTTTGTTAGCAATAAATTTGCTTCGTATCTCTAAGCTGAGCCTGTTTTGCCCGTGCTGCTATTTGATGAGCAATCTCTCCCACTCCTTATATCAAACCATGAACACCTCGTTAAATTTTCTCTCCTCTGTCCAGCTGCAGAGGAGTGAGTGAGCAGCCTTTGTGGGTGCCTGGCATGAAGCTAGAGTCAACCCATGACACACGGTCATTGACAAAGTAACTGTGCTAGCAGGTGGAAGTGACCAAAAATTTCCAGCTTGTTTCACTAACCCTTAAATCTCCACACCTTTCAAGAAAACTGAATTTCCCTAATGCGCATCAAAATTGCTTCTAAAGTCCTGCATCAAATGGCATCAAATTCTATCCACTGGAGTGGATAGCCCATAATGTTGTCAATGATGTAACTTACATTAGAGGAAGATGTGGTGAAGCTTGAAAGTCATCAAGATGTGGAGAGTGCTTTTTACCTTTTATTTTCTTGCTGTGATTCCTCATCCTTTGTAATGAGAAATGTTCCTTCTGGTTTGTGGGGATGGCATTTCTAGGTGTTCCTACCGTGCTGTTATCCACAATATAGAGCTCCACAAGAGTCTCTGTTTCACTGCACCCAATCTGTAAATCTCAAAATGAGAACTACGTGCTTGACCTCTTCTCCTCTAGCAATGATGAGGCTCAAAGCCCCATCCAACCTCACCTTGAACACTTCCAGGGATGGGGCATCTGCAGGTTCCCTGGGCAACCTGTTCTAGTGCCTCAACACACTCACAGTAAAGAATTTCTTGTCATTATCTGGTCTAAACCTACTCTCTTGCAGTTTACTTCTTCTGCTTTACTTATCCTCCACTTCTTTATCAGGTGAAATATTTTTATTCAGTCTTCTGGAATTGTCATTTTATTACAGATGTTATTAAAAGAGAACATCTGCATGTTACAGTTATTGCATTTTTTTAATTCTTGTCCAGACTAGAAGATGTGTATCCAGTGCAAATATTTTCTAACATTTATCCTAAAATATAAATCTGAATAGAGTTGAATGTAAAGCTCTGTTTTATGAGTGTACTCTAAAGTAACCATTACAGAAACTAAATCATATCTATTCTGTCTTGGACAAGCATTTTGTACTTACGGACAACTCAGCAGAAGCTGGCATCTGTATTACTCTGAGAAAGGAATGTAGGCAAATAAATAAACATAAAATCAGGTAATTATATTTGTTAGGAATACAGAGATATCTTTCTTTTGGAAACAGACCATTTGTTAATCCATCAACTTTACTTCGAATATCAAAAAGAATAATCCACAAGAATAGTGATTGAAAAACCTATTTACTTTTTTTGGGGGGGCCCTCCACTCTTCAGAGACAGAGACTTTTGTGTATTACTGACTGTACTTAGCTCAATGAAACTAAATAAAAAATAACTTCAATTACTAGAAAAATGCTTCCATTTCTCATTTAACTTCTTTTTTCAGTTGAGTTTCTTCCAAAACTCAAATTTTAGTTCTGGAATAAATTTGCAGAAGGTACATTTTGAAATATAATAAACTGGGGAGAAGAAAAAAAAAAACAAAACAAACCCACATTTGTTTTAAATACACTGGATTGAAGAGGTCATTCAGCTGTAGCTATTAAATGAAATCTGTGTCTGTGTTTAATTTAGTTTCACTGGCATTTATCAAGTACTTGATATAGTTGGACAGCATCTAACTTTGTACTTGGGAAACACCAAGTCTACTTGAAATAATTGAAGTTTATTTAAGAATGGGATTTTGTGGTACAATTTGATAGGGAGGAATATATTACAGTACATTCAGGCCCTGTTACCAAATAAACAGAAATACTTTTATCTAGTGCTCTTCTTCCCTGAGTTCTCGTGTAATCGCTGTGTTCAAAAGGAGGAAGAAAGGTGGCAAACATCTCTAAATATAGTCCTGTTTTCTCTGTGTGATATTTTCAAGAGCTTTATTGAAATCCCTGCTACACTGAAGACTTGAGAGTCCACAGCTCATCACACACATGTGCTCATAATCCTTCAGCCACTTCTGTGGGCATAGAAGAAGGGTTATTAGTGTTCAATTATGTATAGCATCAGTTTTAGAAGATTAGTTAAATTTTATTGGTAAATGTACCATAAATGATATGAGTGGATGTTGCATACGAATGTATAAAGTAGATGGCTATTCTGCAGCCAGATGAATCAAATATATCCCTAAACAGCTGGTGATGAGACATGACGTCCATTAAGAACAGACAGTTTTTTTAATATTAAAATACCCTATTTAATGTTGATTAAGTTACTCTTCAAGTCACAATTCTTGTCAAGATAAAAATAAAAATTCAATGTGAGAATTAAAATGAGGCACCTTTTGGGATATTTAAATCCTCAAAAAATAGTCCAAGCCTCTGACCACAACTATATTTTTACTTAATGTCCTTGAAGACTGGATTTGTGTAAATTATTTTTAGCTTCTCTTTTTTGTGGTGATTGTGCCCCCATGGAAACAATTTATGAATTTGTGTTGAATCCTCAAATAGATTTGGCTGAAATACTCTTTGAAAAGGGTAGACACCTTAGAAAAGATGAATCATACAATTTCAGTAGTTCAATAAATGTTTCAGCTTTTCATTTTGAAAGAATGTTTTGAAACCAAACAAAATCTTAAAGGCTTTTAGAAATTATTAAGTAACCAAAGAATAAAGGGAATAATTTTATTGACTAAAAGTAGGATAAAAAATACTGGTATTTTCCCATTGCATTTAATTGGCTATAGGAATTTCCATTTGGAGTCAACTAGAGCTGCTTTTTCCTCATCTTGCTTTGGTTTGGCTGTATGAGCCCATTATTTACATACTGCTGGGTTGTTGAGTCTTATCACCAGCTCCTGGCATATGACCATTGGAAGATTTCTTGTTTATAAACTCCATTTGGAAATGGCTTCCTTTTTTTTTTTCCACCTCTCACTCTCATTGAGTGTTTTCAACTTTGATTAGAAATCTCATTTTCAGCCTTAATTTTCAAAGGTAGTTTATGATCACACAGTTTGTATAGCATGTGATAAGATTGAATACTGGTTAAATATATCTTCTGCATGATTATCTCACTCATGTTTTTAAAAAAAACGAACTTAAAAAGCTTCTAGCTGTTGCTTTGATGGGCCAAACAAACAAACCTCTTTCAGTTTCATCTTATGTTGAATCCACTACCGCAACTTGTTCATTCAGTTGGGTTTTTTTGCTTCACATTGATTTCTCTTTCTTGAACAATGGCCAAAGTAGTGCATGGTATACAGGATGTAGTTTCCAGACAGTGCTGCTAATAATGCCTTGTCTATATTGGAAATATTTCATCTATTAAAACTCAAGGTCATGTTTGACATTTTTTCCACAGCAACCTGACACTGACAGTTTTTAGCCATTCTTGATCCACCCGTATGCCTCTTTTTTCTCCTCTTCTATTTCAGTTGAATAGCCACAGCTTAAAGCCAAAATTATTAATAGGATGTAGTCTTCTGGAACTTGTAGCTAGCTCCTGCTCAGTGGCTGGATATTTCTGAATTGGTACTGCCACGTGTCTTCTCTTTGGGAAATTGCTACTTTCAAAACTCTAAAAGAAACCTCTGGATTTATGGCTTTCATCTGTCTAATTCCAGACAGCTTTTATATATTTCCCATATCCATTATTTTCTTCATATATGTTCCTCCCAGATATGTTCTGGATACTTGAAAAATTCTGAAATGCTTTGCTCCAACTCACACTCGCCCTCCTCCCTTTCCAAAGAGATATAACTTCACCATCCTCTCAACATGACTGGTATTACTAAATGTCTATATGCAACCATATATTCATTTCAGGTGCCACTTCTGTCAGTTTTTTTATAAAGGTTGCCAAAAGATCCTAGCTCTACCACAACGAGTGTGTCAAGCTTTGCAATGCCTTCCAGTTCAGATGTCATAGTTTATGGATATATTTATAATTTACTACTAGTCATGCTATCTTTTACCTTCTGTTCCTAAAAAATTAAAAAATTGAAAGCATGTCAAATAAGCTTTTGGCTCATTTTAAATTGTTCGATACTGAGCTCCTTATGTCATCTCTTGTAAATGCTCATTGTCTTCCCAGGGTTTTTTGAGCCTGATCAAGTATTTCTGCAGTGGTGTCACAAGATCCCTCTCATTATGCAAGGTACAAATTCCAGAAGTTTTAAATCTTTAGCCTAAACAAATTCCACATCCCTACTCCATGTTCTCACCCCTTTCAAGTCTCTTCTCAGTTCAGAACAGATTTTCTCACTCATCTCTTTTTTATGTTTTCAACTTCTGTCAGAAAACACTTTAAAGACTTCCAAATTACACATTTCAGTTACAGTGTCTTAATGTACTCCTTCACAAGCTACGTGGCATGGAACAAAAATCTTGAGAGCAGTACATTAGTGAATATACTACTCCTTTTTCTGGTTATTTTTAATGTCTATGTACCACGTAAGTATAATTGTTCTTTATTATGAGCTGTTGATGGTAAGGTTGGATACATTTTAAGGTTAATTTGCACAGGAATGAGTGCCACCAGTGAGTGGTACTCCAGATGTGTGCAGCTTAAACTCGGTGGTGCTGCTGCTCTGACAGGAAGGGGGAAGAGCAGGAAAGCAGTTTTTCAGCTCCATATCTTACTATCAACATCTGCTGTGAAAGCTCATCCATTCCTCACCAAAGATTTCAGTCCCGAGCCCAGTATAAGATTTCTTTCTCTTTTACATCATGTAGGTAGTTGACTAAAGCCAACTTGCCTTTGAACTTTTAATGTAAATACCTTCATTTAAAATTTAAGGTAGTACAGTAAGTGAGTAAAATGAGTAAAATTAAAGACAGTAGAGAGATGCAATATTCGTCAGTAGCTCAAGTTCTGAATTCTGTGCCACGCTTCCAAAAGTGGTGCCTCTCAGAAGTATCCCTAATAAGTACAGTATCCCCAAAAGTGTTTAACTTTGGGCACACAACCTCTGCCATGGAAGAGGGGAAACAATCCCTACACCTGTATGTTTACGTCTGTAGCATACTAATATTTCAGTGTATTCTGTGGACACAGCAAAATCACTCTAGCTTCAGTAATTGGTTTCCACAGAAGTTTGATTAGTGCACAACAGAAAATGGATAAAAATAGGTACTTTAAAATTACAGAGGTAATACACCAGCTGTGTCCTCCTTCTGTTTAAAATCTGTTTCATTTTGGTTATGTCCTACAGACCAATGTAGTGAGGATAGGGAATACCACTACAGTGTGTTATATTCACACTCCACCAAGGGGAATGTATTCCCTCAGGCTTCCTGAGGGAAGCTTTGATTTCGGAATCAGGGAAGAGTGAATCATTGCTGACCTCTTCTGAGCTATAGAGAGATGGTCAAAAGGTTTTATAAAATGCAAGTGTGAGTATAGACAGATGAAAATCAGATTTCTTCTTTCTCATTACCGATTTTCCTGTCTGTAGAGGTAAGTCTTGAGGGTTTAATTTTGCTTAACATGCTTATTTTAGGAGGGCTGTTCTCCTCAGCAGGGAGGATGCTTCTGCTAAGGATCAGGAAAGAAACTGTGAGCTGTGTAGACCCATAGAAATACTTTCTAATATCTGCCTGCCTATTCTGCCATGCCACTAAGGCTATTCTGCTGCATGCCCCGGAGCTAGACCTCCCTCTTGATCTATCTGTGCAGAATAGCCTGTTCTTGTTTGGGACAACCCATCTCATCTGCTTTTGCTGTAGCCCTCCTGTTGCACCTGAAGCATAGTTTCACAGAGCATGTCTATGTTAACGTTTGAGTTCAGTTGTTTTGAACATTTTCCCCACTGGCTGTTGTTTGGTTTGTACCATGAACAGTACTGCAGCTTCTTAAATGGTTTTCTCTGGTGTGGAACTGGAAAGATGTGTCCCAGGTGTTTCATCTAGTGTACTCCAGCCACTAAGACCTGGCATTCAGTCTCCAGGACCAAGCTTGACTTGGGCTTTAACTGTCAAATTCCTGTGTTGTCCTCAATGCCAGCTGATTTGTTATTGCAGCACAGTGTTTGCCTGTTGTGCCTGTCAACACAGCTATGGCTTAGCAGGTGTATCTGGTAAGGAAGCTGAGGAAAGGTGCATCAACGTGTGTCAGAGAGAAACAGTGCCTATGTGCATGAGTAATGGCACAGAACAGAAGTCCTCATTGCACATATGTGGGAGCTATAAAATAATAGTTCTGTTGCTGAGCAGTGGAGGAGCAAGATAAATTAATGAAATTGTGACTTAAACCATACTCATCCTATTTTTATTCACATCTTTGACAGGATTTCTTTCTTTTTTTTTTTTATATCATGTCAGATTTATTTCTCTGGAATGGAGTTTACTTGTTTTCCTGAAGGGATAATAAAATATCTGTGTATTAAGTTAGTTATTAAAGATATGAGTTTATCCCAAAGCAGCTCTGAAGGGTAGTTTAAAATTGAAGTGAAGGAATGTATGTAGCATGCAATAATATGTGGCTCTTTCAAGTCAGATACAGTATTTACACTAATACAGTTTTCATTTCTTAGGACAGAGAAAGTAGTTTAAGAAATGAATACTAAATTAGTCAAAAATATATGCTACAGCTGTGTAATCTCCTCTATTTTGTCAAGTATTGTACTATTTTTGGAGATTGTATTGGTTTGAAAACTTAAACTACTATTCTTGCATTGCTAGTTTTTTAATTGATAGTTTCTTTACACATAGTGACACAATAATAATTATCTTGGTTTGTTGGTGAAAGATTGTTCAGTTTATGTACATTCTTTCTGGATTTTTAATTTGGTGGATCCAAAAATTGGAGTGTGGGTCTCATCCTGCATTGTAGGGAATTTGAATCATTCCAGGAGTACTTTCATAGAAGTCAGTGTGAGATGAGTATCCACTGCTTTATACTAGTGGTTCATCACCTGGATAAAAGCTAGGTGAAATATCCTCAAAGCCTGCTTCAGCTAAGCGTTAATAAGTAAGTAAAAATTTCTATTGTGCTCTGTTAGTGAGCAAGGTGAATTGTGCCATTTTGCAGGCATGTTTGGTTTTTCAATGGGTGCCCTGACAATTAGGATGTCAACAGTAGCATGACTGCAAATGGGCACACACTTTATTGTAGAACTGTAGGGGACTGTATTAGCATAAATGAACTTCATATTGGTTTTGCAACCAAACTGCCCCCTGAATACACTGCTTGCTTTCTGAATCCACAAACACAGTCAGATTCTCTAAAGTGTGTACTACTCTGTGGCAATAAAAAATAAGTTTAATACTTAACCACACTGAAGAGGTGTTGGCCTTGAAGGGATGAGGTATTATAAATGCTATCACCATAGACAGTTGCAACAGTGTGGGAGTCACAGTTAGGGGTTCAAGAACCTATTTTTCTCCCACACACGCTCATCTCTTGTCATACTCTCTTTCAAGAGTTTGAAAATTTCAAGTGTTTCTCAGAATATCCTTCTGCTAAGGAGATTAATACAAATATTAGCAGCAACCCATATCTGTTATCCACATTTGCTCACAGCCCAATTTAAGGTATGGATTTATATGCTGACCAACATATGGGAGTTAAGGCTATGAAGGAGACATTACTTCAAAGAACTCAATAGACTGCCTGTGAACACAGAGCACCCTTTTGAATCAAAGTACCTTAATTTAAACGCTTTACATTTAGATTGGTTTCTTTCAGGAGAACTGGAAGTGCTGGAGAGATTGTTTCTATAATAACTGACCACAAAATTTGCCCCTTTATGGATTCCCTGTTTCGTCCATGTGTCACTGCCTTCTTCAGGAAGTGCTGTAATTTATGTTACTTGCCTTTAGGATCTCAGCAGCATTCAGTATTTCTCCTCTGCTCTTAAACTGTGTGTGTTTTCAGTAGTTCAAATAAGGGATCTTCAGAATTTTTACATGAGTAATGTTATTTTTTTCTAGGCTATGTGGCTTCAGTTTACATGGCTAAAGTCATACGTAATTCTAATTAAAACAGAAATACCTTCTTGTGGTCCTGTCAAAATGAAAGCAAGACACCTTCTTATGGAAAATGGTTGATATCCTTAGTCACAATCAGCAATTGTTGCTGCAATTAGTAATTAAAAGACAATTTTCCTGCATTCCAGTACTTCAGGCACCTAACCTCTTTCGAGCAATAGCTTGAAGAGGCAATGCAGGCTTGCATTCTCTCATGTGTTAGCTGCAAATGAGCCGTTAGCAATAAGCAGCAGATAATTTGGCCCTGTGAGTTGTAGTTTTCTTAAAGAGCATGTGCCAGTTAAGCAAGATGAACCTCAGAGTTGTCAACAGTGTAGTGATGATGTAGCAAGTGGTTTTAGTCACCAGCTCTTCTAGGAAATAATAGGTGTCTTGAAGAACATAGTCTGAAAAATCTGTACTTTGTGGGATCAAGTGCAAAGGAGTAAGTCAGAAATTGAAAGTCAGTGGATGAACCAGAAGCAAACCTTGTTAGCTTTATATGAAATTGTCTCATCATAAGCTTCGGTCAGCCTAATGCCTGCAATCAACACAAGCCTGCAATGTGTGCCTAAGAGAATGAGAGCCAGTCCTTGCTCAAACTTGTGGTCTCATTGTTAATCTGTGTCAGTAGTGCTCGAGAATCAGAGTACAAGAGGCATCACAGTCAAGAGTAGCTGTCATCGCTTAGAAACCATACAAAACCAGTGACCATGTCTGTACTGTCAGTTAAATGTTTTATCCTTTTTACATACTCCAGCTGTACCTGTAAGAGGAGATCCCTTCACTTTTTTGTATTTGTTTGTCTCTCCCCCTTTCTGTCTTTCTCTGTTTTTACTGACATAAGGATCTGGAAGCAAGACAATTTAGCAGCTCTTGTAGAGGTAGAAGAATGAAGAGGAGCAGCTGCTAATTTGATTGAAATGGGAATGTGGCCAAAGATCTGAGGAAATAATTGCAGCAATTCTTCTGAGAGGCCTTATGCACATCTTTACACCACAGAAAACATGCATGAGGCAGTTGAAACCATGCTGAGCTTGAGTTAATGTAACCAGCTGAGGAGGTATGTCTGAAATGTTCTGCTTAAAACACCAGCATTATTTTTAAAAAGATGAAACTCGAGAATATATCTAGCTTGGTGATTAAAAAAAAAAAAAAATTAGGGCTCTGACATTATATTGGAATACATAGTAATCAGAAATTAATGAAGAGTTGTCAGGTGATTGTACTGTTTTAAAGATCGTAAAGATCTTTGTTCAGCTTCAGAAGAAAACAGAAGAGACAGAAATATGGAAATTTACATACAGTTCTGAATCTTGTAACATTTCAGATAAACTGGATTTTGCTTAACTTCACCTCTGAGTTGAGCTCCCTCACTGTGTCTGGGATAAAGGTGACAGTTCATCCAGTAACTCACAGATTGATTTGATGTTAAAGAAGTGTGCTGCCCTCTTTGGCTGCAAACAGTAGGGGAATTGATAAATCTTCATTATAAGAACCCCTGAGACTCTTTTCATCCAGATCATTCATTTCCTCAGTCAGTGTCAGAGCCTGTTAGCAGAAACCACTGCAATGCCTGGTAAACTGATGCATGGAGGGTGGAGCAAAGGGTGGTGAGGGGAGAGCTTATATCCATCTAATCCAGCCACAACTCACTTCATGACAGAAGTATTTTAACATATGTTTTCTGAGGAATCAACATAAGGAGATATCTGTGTCCTGGCAATTGCATCATAGACAATATAATTAATGTTAGGATAGATGAAAACTAATTAAATTGCATACCACCCTTTCTGCTAAATTTTTTTTCTTTTTTTTTTTTTTTTTGACAGAAAAATGTATTTTTGATTAAAGGTTTTGGAGTTGGTAGCTTATTTTTGGTTTTGGTTTCAAGAAATGCTAATCTTCTGTGAAAAGTTTTGAGTTTCCATCAAAACAAAAGTTTCTGAAACCCTTTCACTTGAGTGCTCTACAATATCATCTCCTGGAATTTATAGAACAGTTTCTTTTTGGTCTCATTCTCTAGTCAATACATGTTCCTTTTATCTCCTGTTCTAAGTTTTCAAAAACATGGTCCACGAGAATGTATTGTGTCATTGAGCAATCTGGCTTAAAAAGGGAAATGGAAATGGGAGGTATAGGAGTGACCCTAAATGAGCCTTGGGGGAAAGTGGTGACCAACTTCTGGTTAACCACAGTCAGGTCATACAGGGCTTAGTTCTGCCCTGGACAGTGAGTTTATGAAAAAATCATTAAAGGACAGAGATCTCCTCCATCATAAAACATGGATGACAAGTGAAAGCTTTAGATCCATGTCCCCAGTGCAATGACTAGAGAAATAGAGTACTATAGCACCAAACTGCTATTCCTGGGAAAAAGAAGGCAGACAGGATGCTATTCCTTTGCTGGAATATTCCCTGTTTGATTAGAGTCCTTGCTGAATACTTTCAAGATACTGTCATTACAACTGAAATGGAATTAAATTTAAAGCTTTTCATCCAGACCATGTTCTGGGCTTGTTTGACCATTGTGAGAGATTCCATTATAATCCTTAAATGTTTTTTCCTTTGCGGAAAATCAGGCCCATCTCTCTGTGTTCCAATGGACTGCCTCGAGGAAATGTCCCACATCGTTTTTGAGTACTAATAGCAGTATAATTAGAAAATCTTTAGTCTTTCCACCATAAATGCCTTAATTTACAAAGAGAAATGTGTTTACATTTGGATAGATATGGCACCAGTGTGGAAAGGCTGGAAAAAGAACTCTCTGAAGCTTAATTTAAGTAAAATTAACCTGATATAAAAAGCCGTAAGCCCTTTAAAAATATTTTCCTCTTAATCCTTAGTATCTTGTATTTTTGTAGCGGTTTCAGAAGAAGCTGTGTTTCTTGTTGCCACCCTTTGATATCCATTTCTTCATCATTTTTGAATGGAAAGAAAATAGAATATATTACTGTGATCTCTATGACTATTGCAGTCTTGCAAAATCAGGATTTCAAGGATTCCAGACAAAACTAGATCAAGACAATTTGCTCACTATTCAAATATAACAAAAGGAAAATATGTAGCTAAATTAAAAAACATTGACAGACAAAGCCTGTGTGGCATCAAACTATTTTGGGGGCTCAGGTAAGGAGCCGCATACTGCTACAGACATGGTACTTAGATGTTTTGGCAGTTACCTGAAAAACTGCTGAAGTAAAATCTCTTGTCACAAGTTCTACTCGTACAACTGACAATTTATTGTGAATACAGCACCTAACTATTCCAATCAAAATTTAGTATATGCTTGCAAAGGTCCCATTTAAGATTGGTGTCGTCTCATTCTTTGATTATAGAGAATACCAACAGTTAAATCAAGTGTGGAAATACTGCTAAATGGAGGCATAAGTCTATAAACTTTTCTATGGTATCTTTTTAGGGTTCATTTTAATGCCTAGCCACAGGCATCTGGTGCTGTTTGAGATTCTCCTGGTCTTCTCCAGACCAACAGCTGTGGCCTCTGGAGAATGCAGGTCACCTACTGATTGTCTGTCTTCTGCCAGCCCTGTGCAGATGTTTCAGTACATCTCCAGTGGCAATGGGTGTCAGTGTTTAGGCAACTGAGCTGACTTCCCATGCATTTGGCCTGATTTTGCTACTGTTCATGTTTTCTGTGTTTTTTATATACCTAGCAATAAATGTGCTTCAGTAATTAAGTTAATGTCACATCTGATAGGAAAATAATGTACACACAGGTTTAGAATGCTTCAAGTCTGTCAATAGCTCTAGGTCACACATCATCTTGTGAAACTGAAACTGCACAAGCAGAGTCATACTGTTGTTTGTTCCTACAGTGTTTGGCCAGCATGATGACCACAAAGATTTGCTGCCAATCTTCTGGGCCTCAATTGTAGGTTATTGCTGATAAGATCAGGTGCAAATAATTTTTATCATCTGCATTCATTTACCCCTATTTCAAGAGTGGCATGCCAATAAACACACACACTTTTCTTAATGTGACTGAATGTGGCTTAATTATGTCATTCTTTAGAAAGTACAGAAAGAAAAGTGGAGGACAAAGGTAGCAGGCTGTTCTGGTAGCATATGTTTGTTGAGGAGAAAGAATTTTGAAATAAAAGCATCTGAAATGGAGACTAATAACCCGTCCTAATACAAACTCTTAGTTGCAGGAGCTGGCAGTGTAAAGTGACAGAGTTGGTCCGGACTGCCCAACCTGGGTGTCTTTAGACGTGTCTGAGTCCCTCCCAGTGGTGAGGGTGATCCCTGGGAAACTGAGACACTGCCTGTTGCTGGTGAGCCCTTGCCTGTTCCTCACTGACACCTAGAGGTTTCCAACTATACAATTTATTCTCTTAACAGGGAAGAGCACTGCAAATGTGTTGAGGATCTTTGATAAAAGTGAAAGAAAGTAGTGTTACACTTGTTTTGTATCTCTAAAACCCCTTTCTGATTATGCAAGTCACTCTACTGCAGCCAAGCAAGCTAGGAAACTAAAGCAAAGTTTCTTGAAACATGCAGAGGGAAAAGAAGAAATGTCATCATTATGGATTTATCTTTGTT
Organism: Corvus cornix cornix; assembly: GCF_000738735.6. NCBI lineage: Eukaryota > Metazoa > Chordata > Aves > Passeriformes > Corvidae > Corvus > Corvus cornix. The sequence continues at coordinate 84,474,886 of NC_047056.1, read as the reverse complement.
TTGTTCCTTTTTGGAAATCTGTTGGGGGAAAAACATCACCAGGACTTCTGTGCCGGTACCTTGACTTAAAGGGCCCTGAGTTCTCTTGCAGGTTTTATTTTCTTCCTGTGCGTGTATGGTTGCCATCCGCAGTAATCAAACTCAATCAACAGAAGGAGTCAACTGCTTTGTATTAACTATTGTTCTGACTGCAGTATTTTATAACAGATTTTTAAGATCTGCACTGACTCATACAATGCATATCTAATCAAAAGTAAATGAAACTGCATACACTGACTTGATAGTAATAACAGAATAGCATTTACAGCAGCAGAATAGTGACACTATTTTTTAATTAAGATTTTAAAAAAATAAAAAGTTGAGAGTTTTGCAGGCATATATTATTTTATGTCCTTAGACTGGACTTTTATTTTTTAATTTGTGTTTTTATTCAAGGTAATTTGAATAACATTCATATAATTAAAAATTTCATACACTTCAGTGGAATTGGAGTTAATACATATTCATAGTTTAAAGAATTATGCTAACAACAGTTCTTTGTAATTTTAGGGAGTCTTTATCAATTTTCACCAGCATTTTAAACCTATTATGTAGCACCTATGTTTCTAAAATTGCGGTAAATCTGGTCATCACTAATACAGCTATCTTTGCTCTTTTGACACTTTAATTGTAATTGTGTGTCAGCGTTTTCTTTAAAGAATTATAGTTTAGCTATAAATTTGACCAGCGAATTAGTGTCTACAGAAACGACACCCGTGTAGTAAATAAAGAGTTGTAACAAGATTTTGAGTGTAGATATCTGCATAAGCTGCAAAACCTGCTCAAGAAGCCAATTAATTCCCTTAACACAGCTCAGCAACTTCATATACTGAGTTATTGAGCTTTGAGGTGGCTTCAGTGGCTGTGGTTTCAGACCAAGGAGTTGGGCAAACAGGGTTGTATTATATATTGAACATGTGCTTTCTGTATGTAACAGACCCAGAATGTCCCCATCCCACAGAAATGTATCCTACAGCATTCCAGAAAGACTCATGACAGATTCTTTTCAGTTCCAAAGGGGTTGAAGCACTTGCTGCCAAGTCCCTAGTTGTGATCACTGTGAGGGTTTGCACTTGTATTCAAATACTGCCACCCCCAGGAACACTGTTCCCTAATCCCAGTGCTTTTGGGGAGACATATCTTCCAGTCTTTACTCAAGAAGTGATAATTTTTATTCTAGATGGCTTTTTCCAAGTGTAAACCAATAATATTTTCACTGAATCCATAAGCAGCCCTGAGGGTGTAACTCTAAGCCTTTCAATCTTCCAAAAGATTCTCCTTATCTGTTAGTATGCAATGCTTGTACAGCATTTTTAAAGTGTTTCCTGAGCATTAGTCCCCAGAAAGTCTGGAACATTATCCCCATTATTTATATTTGAGAAGGTCTGCCTCTGAACTCATCAGAGCATTAGACTAGATTCCCAGTCCCACCTGCTCTCTTCCAGAAGTCCTGCAGTCTGCTGCCTCTTACCAAAGCTTTCTGTTTAGGATGTGCATATTTGATGCAATTGAAACAGTGAAAGGAAGGAGGGCTGCAGATATTGTTTCCTATATCTCCTGTGGTTTTCTTGTGGTCTTTTTTTTTCATGGTTGTAAGACAAGTCTGTTATCCCTTTCATCATCATAAGAAATTAATCATAATTTATTAGTCTGGAGATCGTGGAGATTTCCCTTCAGTCAACATTTATGCTAAGCTAGCTGGCTTGTTTCTGGATTTTTGCCTCTTTCGGATTCTCATTTTCCTTAGAAACTACTCAGAAAAAGAAACCTGTCATAATGTCAGGATAATTAAGTGGTACAAAATTAATCTAGTTTGTAATAAAAAAATCAGTGCTTTTACTATTAAATTATATCAGTTTAAATGAGAAAGAAAACAACTAATATATGCAACAGCCACTAAAGAAAGCAAATCATTAGTAGATTTTAGTACCCTGTTTATATTAACAAATCCAAAGCAAATCATTATCTGAAGGAAATAGAAACATATTATTTTAACTAAATTTCCACAGGAATTTGACTTATTTTCCTTCTGTGGGTAGTAATCTGTAGTATTTATCTTCAGTTCAGCTACTCTAATGGAAGCAGTGGAATTTTTTCCGTGAAATACCATCTGAAGACTAACAGAAATGACAGGACTCTGTTACTAAATTGCTTTTATTGTGGCATAGTGACTTTAGAAAAAATATAAAGCATGATGTAGTTTCAAAATCCCTTTTGTGTTGTTGCTTGATTTTCCTAAAGCAAGCAGTAATTTTAGAGATGGAATTACATGAGTGTGTATCATGACATGGTATGTCATATATACCATATATGTATATATATGTATGTCATATATACCATATATATATCATCTAGCAAACTGTTTCTCAAGATCATAAAAGCAACCCCCAAAATATTAATTGAAATGTTTTACTAACTGACTAGTTTATTTTCTACATGTGGGAAATCCCACTAGCTTTTCTGCACCTGCTCATTATGCCAGTGGTTGGTTATCCTGTTGGACCCAAACATGAATTCCTTAGGAGCTCTAGATGTTCAAAACTGATAAAGCATTTGCATACATTACAGCATGACTGGACCAAAATGTATATTTGAGCATGCAGATATGGCTTTGTTTTCCTGTGATTTGGTTCCCAGATGCCACTGCAATGAATTCACAATTCTACACTGATCAATAATAGCAATAAGAAAATGTTTTCAATATGCTTTAATGTTGCAGTGCATACACCATTGAACAGGAACTACTTAGACCAATTTAGTGGAAAAGACTTAATTTATATTGCTATTTTTAAATATTATCTGAATTTTGCTATTTTGGAGCAGCAGGAACATTATATCACCATTAGTTGAGAGACTTTATTGTAAATTCAGCTAAAATGTGTCTCGTCTTTAAAGAAACAGCGGTGCCTTCTTCACTTTTACAAAAAATCCAATTTAAAGAAAAAAATCATCTCATGCTTCTTTGATTTTGATGCTTTGTGTTGTGATAGACTTCAGAATAAACAACAGCATTTTCTCCTTGCTTGCTAAAAGCTGATTTAAGGAGATTATTCTGAATGCCCTACACGTGGAAATTCAAAGCTTCTTCTTTCCACCTTGAAGAAGACATTAAATTGGTGTAGCGTATCTCCTCTGTTTTTGTAAGTGCTGCGTAATGATTATTTATTATTACATTTACAGACATAAACATGCATATTTATTGCACTTTTTTAGGCCTTATTTACTTCGTTTAAGCAATTAAAAAAACAGAGAATAATTTAAAAAACAGCAGTAACAAAAAAACCCCAAGACCAACAAACAAACAAAACAAAACAAAAAACCAACCCAAAACTAAAAAAAGTCTATTCATGCTGATATAATTGAGATTTGATAATGAAGAAGCTTTTGCACCTCTATCAAGAAGTTTAAATTTATAGTTTTACATGGCTATCAGATATTCTAGACTAACACTCAGAGCCGTTAAAGCAAAGGTATTTATTTGAGAAAAGTGTCTAGTCTGTACTATCACTTTTTTAAATGCACAGTCTCAAAAAAACCTGAATTTTAGAAATATAATAATCCCTAACTGTGAAGTAAACATGAATGAGGTTCAGATATGCAACATAGAGAAGTCTGAAAGTTCTCATTCCAGAGCACAGAAATCCCTACTGTATAAAGGTACCTTTTTTGCTATATTGCCACTTATAAAATTCTGCCCTTAAGTCACAAATTCATCTTCTGCCAGTAAGCTAGAAATAGCAGCACAGTTGCCTGAGAGTGAATAAATTTTGATTGGATGCAGTTTTATTTCTCTAGTACATTTTTAAGGTAACTTTTTATTTTTATAGATGGAGGGAGTGAGGAGAAGACTAAGACTAGAATTTCTCAAAACAGTGTTTCGTTCAGAAGTGTGTTGGCTGTGAGGGCCTTGCATAAAGAAATCATTCACACATGCCCTGGTAAGCTGGAGTTCATTGAAGTGACACTGTGCTGCCCATAGCAGTTCTAGCCCACAGGCAAAACATTCTTCTGGCAAAATGCTAGCAAATTCCCACTGACTCTGTTCACTTAAAGAGCAATTCATAAGTGCCTTGTTTTTTTAAAAAAGGAGAGTAGCTCTATGTTCCTGACATTCTGAGATGTCCAGCCCTGGATAGCAAAATGTATTTCTTCTCACAATAGGAAATCAATGGCAGGTTATTTTCATTTAGAATTTTGTGAAATTCTTTTTTTTATAATGAAATACGTTAATGAAAATACTCTGCATGAAAAGATCTCACTGCATCAAAAATAAGCTTTGTCCCTCATGGGTATGGCATCTGAGAGGCAGAAAAGATCATTGCAACGCAAGGTATTCTCCTATTCTACATTTTTTATTGGTATTCACCTGGCTGAGCGCATTAAAGTGGGAGATGAAGAATTAAATGTTCCCTCTGTTTGTTTTTGTCTCTTTTGTATTTGCAGTTTTAATGTGTGGAGCTCAAAACCTCATTTTGTATGATCAGAACGTGGAGATAAAACATTCAAGAACATAATCTGAATTTAAAAACTGGCAAAAAGATGGGATTTATTGAAAAACCTATGATATGTAAAGAGCAACAAGTTCTGTCTCTCATGTTCACATGCGTAAGCAAAGGTTAATCTTATGTTTCCAGTGATTTGTGCACAACAGTCCTCACTGAATAAATAATTATTATATTCCTTGCATTAATATACCAACATCAGACTATAGGGATCTGTATTGTTTAAAATGGAAGAGAAAGTTGGTACAAGTTTGGGGTTGGTTGGGCTTTTTTTGTTAGTCTGCAGTAATTTATTGTGGTAATTTATTCTTGGTTTGTTCCTGAACAATGATGAAATAATTTGTGTCACACTGCTGTAACTAGCTCTGGAAGCCAAATTACTTTTTCAGATGGTACCAATACTAGGGTCTAACTTAACTCTGGAAAGGGTGAGAGGGTGTTTGAAGTCACGAAAGTTTTGCACCTTGTAATTCATTAGAAAATTTGATGAGGGATTGTGCTAGGGCCACAAGATAAATAGCATGTGAATTAAAAGCTGGTATTTACACAGGTGATTTTCCCATCCTGTCAATGCAGCATTACATTGAGTGTGAATTTCCTATCCTTCTCCTGGTCTGTAGACTGTCATCTTCCCCACATCTGTTTCACAGATGACTAAATTCTCACCTGTCGTCCTCCAGCTTTCTCCTTATCTCTTCATTGATGTTGTCCTGAGCCATTTTATTATCCTTATTCTTCCTCTGTGCTTCATCAACTCTTCTCCTCAGCACACCCTCTTCCAAATTCCCAACATAGCCTCAGCTCCACTTCTACTTCCTCTATTCCTTGTCTTCTACCTGTTGATTTAGAAATCTCATGTATTATATTTTTAGGGGTTTTTTTTTTATAAAAATGAAATTAAATATTAAAGAAAAGTAAAGAAATGTAAAACATTTACTCTAAATTATATGCTTGATACCAGTCAGGAGCCCCATTGTATGTGTAAATCATACTGCTCGCTGCAGCCTGACACTGACGTGACATGTTGCCATCCTGGTACTCATGGATCCCACTGACACTCTGTGTAGAACTCTGGCCTATCCCATTTCCACAGTCAGATCTACTTCCCATCCATGTTCCCTGTCTATGAGGATGACTTCATGTAGAGAGCTGGGCTGGCGTCTGAAACTCCTGTGAGGGTCAGTGCCCAGGCATGCTCAGCATCTTTATCCCAGGCCACAAGCTCTCACTCCTGGCCACAGGAGCGGGCACTGCCAGGATCGAGTGTTGTACAGCTGTCCAGCAGCGGATATCCGAAGTGCCACTGCCCCACAGCGCAGCGTGAGCCCTCTCTGAGCAGCAGGATTGCCTTCTGGCAGTAGCAATGGGAAGGGGTTCAGGTTGCAGGACTGGCAACCTGCTGAACGCTTTTAACTTGGCAGCGTTGCCACCAAGGGGACAGTTGGTCCTGGGGAAGCAGGCACAAATGCCACGCTGCACTTCTCAGAGTTCACAGGCAATGTTCTTCATAGCTCTTGGGGCCAGAGGTGGGCTGAGGATAAAAACTGTGGTGCCAAATTCTCTTTACCTACTCCATTTGTTTGCTGCATCTGCTCATTTGATTTCACTTTGTTGGAATCGAATTTCATTTGATGCCATCTAATATTGCATATTTCAAAAGAGGAAAACCAGATACTGTTTTCTGTGGTGTAACTCCCTTTGTAGAAGGGTCCACGATGAAGTCAGGCTGGTTGAGTTCTGAACATTGTGCAATTGCCATTGAAAGTTCCTATACTTCCCAGAGGTATTAACTCTTAATAAGTTTTACACCGTCCAAGTTCCTGAGAGTCACTGATAGGCTTTTACAAATCACAAAAACAGGTGATTTTGTGGATTCAGTGCAAACTTTTGCTTTTTCAGTAAGTTTATCTTCATTACTCTAAGAGGCTTACAAATACACTATTACTTTGCAGTACCCATTTTCTTGTGAGGTACTGATTTTAGTGAGCTTAGCCTCACACTGAAATTTTCCATATTGATCTATGAGAAATACAGAAGGTTATATTTGTTACAGCGTATTTGCTTACTCATTTCTCCCTGAAACAGAAAAACCCTTATAAGCAATACAAGCAATCTTAAGGAGACATCTGATACTCATATAAGTAGCTGTGTCCGTTACTCTTTTACCAACCCATATCTCTGATAATGGGGATTTCATAAGGGGATTCCATGCGAATGCAGCTGGAAATTACTCATAAAAGCATGTTGAGTGCCACCTATCTAGGACCAACATCACAGGTTGCCCTCTTCCGTTGTCTAAGTAGTAATTCCTCATTATTCATTTCACAAGAAATGGTGTCCTGTCTTACAACTTAGAAAAAATAAGATCAGTAAGTAATGCCAAAGTAGTCCATAAAGTGATGTGATTAATGTTCTTCTCACTGCATCTGCTGACAGAAGTAAAGTCTTACTCAATTTCCTTGTGGAGACACAGTGAAACAATGTCTCCTGCAATAATTTTTAAGCAGGGAGCTTTCTGCTTGTCTCAGCTGTCTTGTATAGTCATTCAGAATGTACATTAAAAAGTTGGAAAGAGGTTATAATGTGGATGGATTTTCCCTAAGTCACTGAGTCTTCTTTCACTGAAAACAGGTTGTGGTGAAGCTCTTTTCCTTTCTGCCACCTGAGATCATTTAAGTTTCTTCAACTTTGTTTTATACAACTAATGCCAGATAATGTGACACTTCCTTAATTGAGTGCAAGTAGTTCTGTGTTCCTCATGCCTTTTATTGTTTTCAGCCAACCACCTGCCACAGACAGTTGCTATATCTATGGCAAATATCAGCTCAGATGACAAGACCCAGAACGTTTCATTAAGTTGTTATTGCAAGTTAACTTCTTGGTTCCTTTAACTTGAGCTTTTTTTGTGTGTGAGAAATCATTAAGAAACATTGAACGGCTCTTCTTTTTTTACATCTTTGTTTTAAACATCTACCCCATGAGAAGGCAGTAAGGCAGAAAACATTTTTTAATGTAGGAAGTTTAGCTACAGAAGGCAATATAAGCGCCTTTTGACTGAATAAGGCTTGAAGTTTGTGTTGCCTCCTATTGGGGCAGTTAATATGCTGAAGATGGTTGGTGACAAAGTTGAGCAGTGGCACAAGGGCAGCCTTTCACCCCAGTGCTGCATGCTGGGCTCCCATACAGTCTCGGCTCAACATCCTGCTCAATGGCTTCTGCCTCTTTGTCTTGCTAGCTGTGATTTCTCCAGACTATTGAATAAACTTATAAGCCTAAATGACTAGTTCCTCTTTCTAGCTTTTATTTGCTTCACTGGGAGTCAAAAATGTAGCTGAAGCTTTTGCACATGGAATTTTGAAAAAAAAGATGCTGAAATTTTCTTACAAGCAAAAATAAGAAGTCATTTCCAATCTGCTATACACTGGGAAGAAAACAAGCAGACACTCGCAGGGTGAAAACACAGTATATGTCTGGCAAACTTTTGGAAATAATAGAACCAGATTTTGGATAGACTTCCACCATTTTGTAAAAACATGGCCCTTTGCAAGCAGGCTTCTGTGCACCATAAGGCAGCGTACAGTGTACTGGCATGTAGTGATACCCTTTTTATTTGTACCTCTTCTAGACCTTCCCTTCTCTATAACACAAGGTCTGTCACTGAGTCTTTTAAGGCTCAGTCCCATATATTATAAGCAGCTGGAAAATTTCGCACACCCACTGAAGGTTCCAATGAACACAAAATACCACAGAACAGATGCCAATAAGAGATATTTTTAGCTGCTCATGTCACAGTTGCTGTTTTCCTCCACCATGACAGCAAATGAGCTTTGAAAGACTGGGAGAAATAGTACATCCTGCGGTAAAAGCCTGAGAATGCCTCTCCCTTCTTTAACACAGGCAGTAAATGTTTGCTTGGGGTCCATCTGAAGCTTTATAACAAACCATTATAGCAGACTCTATGCTGCTTATATGGATTGCATTGCAGACCTCTATTTCATACATTAATTTCCATGCATGACAGTTTTTTCTTTGTTTGCTCTGTAATACTGGCTGCTACAGGTAGTACTATTGTAAACAGACCTTGACTGAGTGAACAGATTTTATTAGTAGTTAATGTAATTTTCTTGGCTTTGGACAAGGAGTACTTAAAATGTAAGGAAATCCATTCCATACATTTTCAACTAAAATTGAAGTTGTTTACAATTACATAATAGAAAAAAAATCTAAAACTGTTGCTGAGTGGAAGAAAATCATCCTTATGCTGGGGTTTCTTATCCTTTCTCCCTTACCTTGCACTATTATATTGCACAGAATGTAGCCAGTTTCATTCCCAGGAGAAAGCCAGACTGGTATCTAATGTGTAACCAGCTGGGTGTTTACCCTTCATTATTCATACTGACAAGACATGAAAGGAAGAAATAGAAAAAGAAGAAAATCTAAAGTTGTTGGAGTAGTTATTCCTTTTTGTCTTAAAAAATGCCAGTTCACAAATTCAGGTGACTTAGGAAAAAAGCTCCTGCATACTCTCTCACCTTATTTGCTGTTTTTGTAGTATATGTGCATAGAAATTAATGACTGACACATTGAAGTGTGTGGCAATTAGCCCTTTTTCTGTAGAAATAGTTTTATTATTCTTGTGATTCCTGAAGAACAGTGACTGAGTGTACAATGGCAGAAAGCACTGCATGGACCTCCTTTCACTAGTCCAGAGTGAAAGTTGTTTTACAGTTTTTAGCTGAGTGAAGAAACCTGTGTAAACCCAGAGAACAGTATCTCACAAGATTTCAGAAGATGAGTGGAACTGAGTCAGAGAAGGACTGAATCTCAAATGGTTGGGTGATGATGCTCTTTCCAAAAGGCTGAAAGAATTGGCATTGCTCAGCCTGGACAAGAAAAGGCTTCAGGGTGATCTAATCACAGATTTCCTGTACCTGGAAGGAGCCTGCAAGATGGAGAATCTATTTACAAGGGTGTGTAGTAACAGGACAAGGGTAAATAGCTGCAAACTGAAAGACAGTGGGTTTAGATTGGATATTAGGAAGAAATTTGTTAATATGAGGGTGTTGAGACACTGCAACAGGTGGCCCAGAGAAGTTGTGGACGTCCCATCCCTGGAAGTGTTCAAGGCCAGGTTGGATGGGGCTCTGAGCAACCTGGTCTAGTGGAAGGTGTCCCTCCCTGCCCATGGTAGGGGGGTTGGAACTAAAAGATCTTTAAAGGCCCTTCCAACCCTGACTATTCTATGATTCCATGATTTTATGGCTTTATATTACACATATGCAGGAGGAGCCTGTGGGATCAGAAGCCTGCATCCCAGAGAGGGACTGCCCAGCATCTGGCAAGGGATTTTGAACCCTGTTTATTGTTTCCCAAACGGGTTAGATACAATATGTATTTCTTGATAAGCATTCTTTAGTAAAAGAAATAGGTAAATCTATAATAAACAACTTTTATCCTCTTCAAGTCTAGTGTTCAAATTATCACTGAGAAACATGTAAGTAGGGTTTTTGGCTCTCAGTTTATGGTCAGGAAACAAGCCGAGCGGCCTGGGGATTCCCTGCTCCAAATACATTTCTGCATACTGTTCATTCTCAGACGTTACTTTATCATGACCACAAAACTTTATTTACTCATATTTAGAAAATTTATTGTTGTGTGTATTTTTTATTTTTGCACTCCTTGTCCTGTCTTTTCTTTGCAGTCTTCATAAATCTGTTTTCTGTTGATTTCAGGGGTCATTAGCTCATCTGCATTGCATTTTGAACTGATTTGGCTGTGAATGGTTCTCTTAAAGTTAGCTTTCCTGAGTGCTAGCAAACCAAGAGCCTTGGGTGCTCTGAATACCTGTATCCAGCTTCATCTACAGAAGTATAATAAACTGGCCAGGGTGGAGGACATCCATATCATTCAATGTTTGAATGCCCTTAGGGATGTTTCTACCAAGACCAACTGGATCTCTCGCAGACATGTAAACACAAACCCCGCATAATGCTGGCTTTGGCTAAAGATGTGGCGTGGTCAGAGGAGATTGGGATCAGGTTGCGGGTCCTTCTAGCTGTGTGGTAGGAGAGTGTGAGACATCAGGGATATAGAGTTGAGGTCCAGCTTTTGGTCCAGGCATTTGGAGGTCCATTCATAGGGTACATTTTTGCACTCACCAGGATGGCCTCTCATAGGTAGGGACCTGGTTTCAGATGTGGCACTCCATTACTGTCTGACCCTAGCTCGTCATACCTAGGCACATGAACGCTTCTTGAGACATGCTTGTAGGAGAAGTGGAAACTTCCTGTAGGAGAAGGAACTTGCAGGAGATGGAAACTTTAGTTCCTTGCCTGTGGCTGGTAAATGTGTCACTAGAAGCACCATGATCAGCCGCCTGCTCAGGTTTCGAATATGTAGCCAAAACTGAGATTTTGCTTTCTTTAGTGCCTGAAAAGATTTTATTTTGTTGCTGACTGTTACACCACATTGTCATTTGGCCATTGCTGTGGAATGGCAGCATGTGATGTCTTCAGTTATTTCTCTCTTTGTCCAGGACCAAGCTATCAGTGCCAATCAGCTCTTTTTTTGCTCTTCTTTTCTGTCTGTTGCTTAGTATCTTTACTGTTTCTTCACTTTTTCAATCTTCTTTGTTGTTCTGTTGCCTTTTAAAATGTTTTCTGTTCTTTGCCATGTGTGATATTCAGCAGTTGGGCTCTTTTTTCCGTATCATTTATAATGTTCTAAGAGGAGGCCTGAATTCTTACTGCAAATTACCAGGGAAATATGCCAAACCATAGGCAGCTTTGCTAGAGATGATGATAAAATTTCAGAAATCTTTTCTTTAAAAAGTTTCTATATGTTCATTATCACTGTAAATATCTGCTTGTTCAGTGTCAGGAATATTAACTATTATGGTTAACTATTATGAATGGCTAACTTCTGCATTACCTGGCATACCTTGAGATTTTTAGTAAACCCTGGATATTACTTTTGTGTCTACATCAGCCTATTCCATTGACCTTCTGTCAAGATCTTGAATTTTTTACAGTCCTTCAGCTGCCAAATGTTGGCTATGAAGGGATTAGTTTTCTGAGAAATCCACTATTGGCCTCTGTAATGAAGATAAATTCACTGGATTTCCATCTCCAAAGAGTAGCATTTAAACAAGGACACAGATTCTGGTGAATTTTCCTTGGATCCAATGGCTAATTTCATCATTCAGTACCATTGTTATTTATTAAAAACAAAGGTAAACTTTATAAAGAGAGACACCCATCGCAATGGAAAAAGGGAAAAAAATACTAATTACTGTTCCTTCCTTCAAAACTGCTTTCATCTGAATAAATGCAGTTACATCAGGTTGCAGATAGAGAACACATTGATTGTTTCTTATCATATATAGTTAACTCTTCTTTTTAAACGCTAAAATTGCTAATTTTCTGAAATCATTGGCAAATGTGCATGTTTAATGAAAAGAATTTTGGCACTGTTGATTCCCTCAATACACATCCGTATGTCAGCAAGTGTGATACTAAATGACTGCATACCTCCAGCATCACATTTTAACCAACATTTTACAGAAGCTGAACGAAACCAGCAGGACTAGCCTAGGCTTGTTTCCATGATCGGACTGTGTGAAGAGAATATCACCACTTTTTATTTATGTAAGCTTATTTAAGATTTCCCATCTAAATAAGGTTTTTGAAATGCAGAGTATGCATTTAAATATAGCAGGGCTTCAGAATTTTAGCACTTTTCTTTCTGCAGCAGCAGCTGGATATCTTCTCTTTGTATTCCTGGGCAAATGTGGGGTGAAACTATTACATGTAAAGATTTTTATGTTTTATAAGGTGTTTTTTAAGGCCTGCAGAACCATGGCTACTTTTGCTTCTATGAGCTAAACCTGAGACTTATCTACCATACTAGCAGGAGACTTAAATATTCTCAGAAAGAGGATTAAAAATTTTATATTGTAAAGGTAGTGCCTTAGAGTCATTGTCCTTTAAAAATAAGGAACAGTGGTGGCTGTGTTTACTTTAAACATGGAGAAAAATTACTTTCCTGAGTTAGCTTTCAAAGTAACTTTATGAAGTGTAAGGAGATGCAAAAAATGTCAGGATATTAGAAATCTACAGGAAAATAAAAGTACACTCATAAATATTTTAATAGGAATAGCAGATTGAAAAAATGTACCAAGATAAAAGTCTTTTTTATATTCAGTGGAAATACAGCAGCATATGTTTACAAAGAAGACTCCAGTACCTTCTATCTGTTTCCTAGTGTGGTTGTATTTTATGTTCTTTCATTAGGAGCTGAAAACTGTTCTCTGTCATTAGCAACTTTTAAAATAAGTAACAGCTGCTTTCGCTGTGTGTGGCTGAAAGAGCTGGGGTTGTTCCACTTTGTATCCCTCTAGCCAAAATAGCTGTTTTATCAAGCACTGACTGATCTGGATAGAATCAAGGTAGGTTCTATAGTAAAGACATCTGAATGGTATTTTAAAGATAAAGAGAAAATGTGCATTTCTTTAGATTTGGTGCAGTTTGGAGAAACTGTTTGGCGAAGTCATGGGATTTGAAATAGAAAATAATGAGGTGAGGTTAGTCACTTGGCAGTGGGGTTTGGAATAATTTTTTTTTCTTAAAGAAAACAAGAACCTTCAAAATGAAAATATGCAATCAAATAGTCACAATCCATAGATACTGTATAAATGAGTGATTCAATCTAGAAAGAAGGGTTTTTAATGTAATAAAGGCTTCCAAAATTTTTCATACAAATTTTCTTTTTAGTTGGAGAGGTATCTTTTACATGATTTAATATAAGTAAACATTTTTTTTATTAGAACCCGTTGAACTTAAAATATATAATATCTGTGGCAAGAATGTATGCCCTTTCCCTAAATCCTGGTTTTATTTCTGATTTTATTTCATCATTTGGAAACTAAAATTTAGTCAAGTGAAAAATGTCTTACTGCTTAAAACCCAGAATATTCTTGGAGTATTTATTGCTTTTGTTCTTTTTTCTTTTTACCTGATCATATTGATTAGTTGGACTGGCTGTTTTGCATAGCTTTCTACAGTTACAAAATTAAAGCAGCTGCATTAAAGATCAGAAACAAAACTATAATAAAACTGAGAATTTAGTGATAAACAGGGAAGGAGATTTTTGATTTTCGTTCAGCATCTGATGAGCTCTAATTTTTCAAGATTTCTGTATTTCCACTTTGCCAGGAGACTCTAAGTAATGTTTTAATATACAGGAGAAATGATTAATGAAGCATCTAAAAATGATGTTCGGTGTTGGAACGAAGTAGTCAAGTATCAAACTAATTGTCAATTTTGGTATGATGCAGGTCTGTGTATCATCAAAATAACCATTAGGACGAATAGTTCTGGTTTTATTGCTGGTCCATCTCCAGTGGCCTTGTGACATGCCACATGCTGCCACAGCAGCACCAGCTTGGAATAATACTTGGCCCGTTACTATGGCATAATCATGCAAGGGGGTTGCTCTTCTCTCGGGGAAGTTGATCACTGGTGAAACATGTAAAGGCAATAAGCTGAAGAAAATGCATCTTTCAAATGCCTATTCATGGGGCAAAAAGCCTAAGGTATAGGTTATGGTCTCGAGTGTTGTGTATTTACAAAGAGGTTCTTGATGTTTATAGTGAATTTCTCTATTTGCAATAAAAAAGACTTTTTCATATAAAAAGTATTGTTAACAGGGACCAGAGCACAGTGTTTGCAGTGAATGTAGCAAAGAGAAAAGAAAGGATATAAAAAGGCAGTGTGAGCAGACTTCTTTCCAGAGCCTTAGCAATATCAATGGATTAATTGTGACAAGAGCCATGCTAAATAAGCATGGTTCCTTTTTTTGCAATTGGTAAATGAATGCAGAAAGGGAAAATGTCCACTCTTTCAAAAGCAGTCACTGATAGCCCCTGCTTGATTTACGGCAGGTTAGACTTGATTCTGAGAAACCGGGGCAGCCACAATTCCCACTGAAGTGCTGCCAAGCCGAGGACTGATTATTACAGCAATAAATCAAGGTAGGCTGTTTGCAACTGTTGGAACACATCTCAGTAGGATTGTAGCATCCAGTGTAAGTAATAACAGGAGAGGTACTGACACAACAGGAAAGAGTATTTGAGCTAAGTTACTGAACCCCTGGGTGGTGACCTGCCCTGTTTTACATTTTGAATTCTTCTGCTAAGGTGTTAGTGTTACCTGGGTCACAGGATAAAGTATTCAGAGATACCTGGAGTTCTTTTTCTTTTCTTGCAACTATGCTGTATCATTCTGGCCACCCTGTTACACTTCGGTTGCACAGAGCGGATAAGCACTTTTTCTTTAAATTAAAGAATTATTAATAGGGACACTATCTGTCAGCTTCTTCTTAACTCCCCCTCTTCTTTATGTTCTGCCAGCCTATCAGAGCATGGCTGTGATCCAAGACCTGCTCTCATGTGGCTGATACAACTTTGGACATTTGTTTGCTGTAAAAAGGCAGAGAAGTGGAGTGGGTAGGCGAGCTACCCTTCCCATTGTTTTCTGACTCTCAGACTAAAGTAGTGAGAAACAATGCCAGTCCAAACAACTGGAAGGCAGTTTCCTTCTGCTCCTTGTAGTATGGGATGCTTTGGAAGGTGACTCCTACTGCCCCTGAACAGGCATATCTGGGACGATTTTGCCAGACACTGGAAGGGACAGTCTTTTCCAACAGGCTGATGGAATTGTTTAAATTCCATTAGGCCCCAAACAGAAAATTAGGTATTAAAATTAGGTTCAGCACTGCTATTAGAGTTAAGATTTAGAAAGAAAGGGTAAAGGCCTGCATGTAAACTGCCCAAAACCTTGTATGTTTTTTATGGATTGGAGTTAATGAGGTGAGTAGGTCCAAAACAGGAACAGAGCTGAAGAGCTGGGCACATGACCTGTGCTGGCAGGATTTGTCCCATAGGCACTGGGAGGAGAGGTGGTTGGGGAAAAGAAATGGCCAAAGATATAAATGAACTTCCCCCCTAAGAATATCTGTGTTATTCAGGTAGTGAAGGGCTGAAGGAAGGACCCAGGAAGAAAAGATTAATTTGAGAAATTCTTAGGATAAAATAAGGAAACAGTTTTCTACATGTGACATTTCCTCCCTGCATATTGAAATGCTGCTATACATGTGCACATACTTCAAAACTTCAGGTCCTCTACAGTCAGTGGCTAAAATCCAGTCTAATTCAACAACTGAAAACTCTTTAAATAGAAGCTTAATAGCAGGTCAGATGTAAGTATATAATCTTTCAAATCTTGCAAATGGTTTCTATTTCTTATCAGTCATATTCCTTCTATTGGGAAGCTAACTAAAATAAGTGGACAAGACAGACAGGAAAAAAATCAAAGTTAAATTGATGTAAATTACAGATTTTATTAGTCAAGTTTACAGACTATAAAAATATTGCCATCTTTAAAATAAATATTTTAGCATTAACAGTGCTCAAAATTCAATAGATTGTAAACTGATTGCAAATAATGAGAATTAGCCATGCTATTTTAAATTATCAGGGCCAGAATTCACAACAAAACTAATAACTTAAGTAAAATATAAATATCTCAGGCTTTTTAAACTTTTCCTAATGAAACATTAACAAAAGCATATTTCATCTTAAGATATACTTCTTTAAATTGTCTTCATTACATTAGGTATATCCATGCTAAATTTACTTGGTAAGGCTGTAATATTTTATAACATGTTTGTAACCAAAGCATAATGCAAGACATCTTACTTTTAATAACAACAAGTAAGCTATGTCTATGTCCTTCATGTTTTTTCAATAAACGAATCAGAAGTCATTCAAATCAGCAATTTCGTGTCTGCTTTGGTCTTTCACATGTAACACTTGTAGCTTCTGAGTCAGAGCCAAAAAAGGAAATTTCCATCTGCAGAACCAGTAATTGTTCATTAAAATTCTTTTTCTCATTTGCAGGAGTTGAACTGAGAAGCATTATAATTTGGCTGGTATTTCAGGAATTAATAACAGCATTATCACATTAGATGTGTAAGATTTTCGGCTTGTGTGAGTCATTAGCTTGTTAGAGAGATTGTAAGTGAATTGGTTAAATGAATAAATTCTTAAAGAGTCAATAGCCATGCATGGCATGAATTAAAAACTAGGTAAATGGTAGGCCTCAAATTTTAACTAATTTTCACTGGACAGTGATCATCAACATTATGTAAGAGAGTCCATTAGAATTCCCCATTCTTCCTTCTGCACTGTTCAGTAAAATGGGTACTGCAGGTGGAAATGAAAATTGAAATTTTAAAATAATTATGTGAATAATTGTTTTCTCCTATTACTATAGGTTATGACATGAAGGTTATATGATTTTATGTCTCTGCAAAAATTATTTTAATATCTCAAAATCGGGTCATTTGGTAAATCTGTGGAATCTGTAATTTGTTAGCTCCCACTGCAGTTACACACGTCTCTTTCAGCCAATGTTATTTCCTTCTCCAAAGGATATCTACACGCGACCTAGGGCAGCAGCACCAGTACTCAGAAGATACATCATAGATACCTGTAATTTTTGACAACAAATTAGAATCAGCAAGAATAAAAAATTCTTCACAGAATCTGCACTGACCACACTGTCCCAAAATTAGACCCTTTTCTAATTCTGAAAGTGGGAGAAAAAAGGAAAGAATGCACCCGTTTTCCCTCCAAAGTGGGTTTGTACACTTCCCACACTGAATCTCATTACATCCTGTTTGTGAATGGATAAGCCATTTTAGCCAAAGGCATGTGTCCTTCCAGTGATTAGCTGATTTATGGAATTGTCACTTGGTTGACAATTGAATTGAAAAAAACACTATATTGAAAAATACAGTGTTTTCCTGAATATTTGTTCAGAGTGCTTTATCAGGTACTTTGGCACATATGTGTGTGCTGGCATGGCCAGCAGGAGAGCAGATTAATAATGGCAAATCCTGAGGCTCAAGGAGGTGTGGAATAAAGCTAGGGCGTGCGTGTGCATGCTCATGTAAGGGATGGGAAGGAGACCTTCATGGGCAATAGCCAAATGGACCACAGAGTCTGTGGCTACCTTCATTTCTTCTCTCACTTTTCTCAATAAATCAACTAACAGATCCTGAATGTTTTGAAAAACTCATTTTGCTTTTTTTTTTATCTGCCAAAAGAATGTTTTACTGAAAAACCCGCATTCAGTTCCCAATGTCCACATACTGGGTTCCGGCCCAGATGCTCTAGGTTTACTACCTTACTTTACTTTTTAGTTATCCCTCTGGGTGCTGATCGTTAATCCATGTTTTTTAAGTTGTCTTCATAGCTACCTTTCTCTTCCTCTCTTAAAGAAAGGAGATACACATCTGAAATGAACTCTGACCAAGCAATTTTCTGGAAATCCTATCACAGTGTAATCTTATCTATGTTTGATCGACAGGCAGGAAAATCAAGGGAACTTGTTTTCTGCATTTGCTGCTTACTTTGAAAGCTGTAATTAAATATGCTATCATTATCCATATTTTCCATTTCAATGTATTACATTTTACTATGTATGCAATGTTAAACATCCTAATATAAGTACTTCATTGAGCTGGTCTTATTTTTTCCAAAAATGTTTTACTAACAACTAAATGTAATGGTAAGCATTTCCCCTTTGCATCTGTCCTCTGTTTAGGACAGGTCTACTATTTCAAAGGTTTTCAGTGAGTAGTGAAATGGAAAACAGAAGGCTGTTGCTCACATCAATTTTCAAGGAAAATTCTTTCATGATTTCTTCGTAATTCAGTCTTCTTGAAGTTTATGATTCATAGTATTTCTCCGCTTTTGTGATGATTTTGTAACAGAATATCAGCTTTCTATTCAACAGTTAGTGGCAGACAGCTTCACTTAGGAGACTTTCTCAGACGTCAAGAGTGTTTCTCAGACGTCAAGTTTTTCATGAGTGTGTAAGAAATCTTAAAGCCTATTATCAAATTATTCTTGGCTTTGAAACCCATTTCTTGTCTTTTCCCCCAGCTTTCACTATATTTGTTCAAAGCGAGAAACTCATCTGAACAAGTGACACTGAGCAACCCTGTGAAGGAACCTGTCTGTCTCCAGTGATGACAGAAACTGAGATAGGGACATTAGTGCCACTGGGCTGAAGTTTGCTTTTGGAAATCCCCTATTCTGACTCTCTGCTAACATCTACATATTTAAATCAGATAACTGTGCTTTGAAACAGATAGTTTACCATTAACTCAACTTATGCATCTGATTATACATGTACTAATGAGAAGATTTCATATTTTTTCATTTGCTTGATTTGTTGATTACACATTTTTAGATGTCCTCTTGTTTTAAAATTGATACTGGACCACAGCAAAATTAAACTGGTCTAGGTAAGGAAGTAAGTGAGTATGTGCCAAGCAGAAGAGGAAACTTTGAGCAAAACACAGCCAAAGACTTAATAGGGAAATGAAGATGATCGAAGTAGGACAGAAAGAAAAGGAAATAAGTTCTGTTAAAACAGAAACTGTGAACTGGAATGATGAAGGAAGACACTCAGACACCACATAAAAGGCTGTTGGTGCCATAGGCACTGGGAGGAGAGGTGGTTAGGGAAAAGAAATGGCCAAAGATATAAATGGACTTCCCTCCATGGCTAGTATGAGAAGCCACATATACAAAATTAGTTAGTGTTGATCTTTGCAGGAAAACCACATCCAGCCCTAGGAAAGATATGTGACTTCTGTTGCTGGTTACTTTTGCCAGTGCTGTTTCAGACTGGAGCTTTATAGCAGAGGCTCCAACATGGAGCTGCAGATGAAGACCTGAAGATTTTCTTGAAAGAAAATTTGACTTTGACTGGATGGTTCTCTGGTAGGCTTTTATTCATTTGATAAAATAATCATTCAGTTGCTCTAGAGCTGGGTGATGGTGTAGACTGTTTTCATCTTCTGGAGGATAGGAGGATTCTGAATTCTGAATCACAAAGTGTGGCCTCTGGCCACTTGCTTAAAAACACTCCAGTACCAGAGGATGGAAAAGGGACTTACAGGACACTTATTCTTCAAAGGACTGCAGAAAAGATCTTTGATATCACAGCTGAATAAACCTGTTATCTGCAATTAGTACAAACTAATTAAAAGAAATTAGAATGAAAAGTAAAATTAGTACATACATGAATCATTGTGATATTGTGGCAAAGTCATGGTGACTTTGCAAAGGAGAATTAAGCTCTATAACCCACTGGCACATTCTGAGGGTTTCCATGATCGCTTGAAGGGGAAATATTTGATGTGATCTTGGATCATACCAAAGTCTTTTGACAGGATCCTTCACCAAAGCCTCCTAAATAAAGTTACCCTGGGATAAAAGGGGGATTCCCCACAGAGGAAAACTGACTAAAGGATAGTAAACAAAGTTCAGGAATGTATTTTCAGTTTTTCTGGAGTATGTATATCACCAGGGTAATCCCATAAAATGTATGTGATCAGAACACTTACAAGTGATTTGTAAAGGGATGAGTAAAGAAGTGTTAAATGTCATGTTACTTAGAAGAACTGTTGTCAAGAACTGCAGAGGGATCATATGATACTGAGTGACCACATATTGAAATGAAATTCAGATGTGGAGTGATGCACAGGGGAAAAAGAAGAAATCCTCCCTTCGGACACTGAGCAATGGGCTATTAGCTAACAAATACCACAGGGGATGAGATACAGGAGTTACAACAGACTGCTCTGTGATAAGGTGAGCCAAAAGTTCAGCATCGCTCAAAACCAGCAGATGCAATACTTGGAATTTTTAGAAAGAAAAAGCATAAAACTTTATGCAGCTAGACATGTGTGTTAGTTTTGTGAATGCTGTGTACAGTTCTGGTTTCCTGAGCCTCCAGCTGGTGTTCTGAAACTGGAGAGGAATCAGAGACGGTCAAGAAGTGTCATAAAAGCTTTGTGGACAACTTTTATACCAAGGAATGTTACCATGTACTAGATAGAACTCTTTAAACTGAACAAGGCATGAGCTTGGGGTGTGGCATAGTAAAGATGGATAAGGCACTCAGGACCTTCCACTAAAAGTAGTAGGGGACATGAAATAAAACCAGAGAGTCCCCGGCTGAGCAGAGCAGAGGTGACGGCTCTTCACTCAGAGTGGAGTTGAGCCAGGGAACTTCATTGTGGATGCTAACAGTTTAGATGGATTGGAAAAGTAACTGGACCAATTCATGGAATCAAAAACATTGTCTGTCAACTGCAAAGACGTTGTGCCTGGCTAAGCCCAAGCCAGCGCTCTCAGGAAATAATATTATGCATTTTGTTATTATACAATTGCCTAGGCTTCTTTCACTGAGCAGTGACAGATGCTGTGCTTGAACCTTTGGTATGTCTCAGTATTGTCATCATCATGTTCTTTCATCTCTTTGGTACTATTTGATGTTTGCTATGCATCTGTGTTTAGCCTTTGAACTCAGAAGGCTTAATGAATTTGGCTGGTGCGTACCAACTAGAAGAACAAATATAGTCTTTTTCAGAGTCTGCAAAAATAGTGCATAACAACACACAAAGTACTGTAAAGTGAGTTAGAAACCCAAATAAGGTACAGACCTTTCCTTCTTTTGGTATCCAAGACACCTCGATCTATTATGCACATTTTATTAGCAATGATTTGGTCATATATGGTATTCTATTAAAAAATCGGTAGACCTTTTCTCCCATTACATCACCACATACTACATTTTGTAACATACACATGCAGGAACAAGACTTTTGATTCACCAGCACGTACATATAAGGAGGGTGGCTGACATAGTATGTGGAAATATGTGCATATTAAATATGTGTAGATATTTTAATTACAAAGGCTAAATTATTCTGTAGTTTTAAGTAGTATAAAATTGTAAGCAGTACTGTTAATAGAATTAAGTAAATTTGATATGTTCATTTTAGAAAATCAATATATAAATATGAAAGGTTATGATGACATTGAATTTGTTGCTTCCAGATTGCCATTGACTGTCAAGGGAAGGATTTTATTAACCCACTGATATTTTCATCTTCTGAAATGTTAAGAAAGTAAAAATAAAATTACATAATTAAACTGTTGATAGACATAATAAGGCCCTAGGAGATTGTGTAAATATAATTCAGTTTTTCCTCTCAGACTGCATCTCCTGATGTGATTAGCCTTTTCAGTGTCATAGAAAGCAGAAGATTATCATATACCAAATTTAGGCACTGATCATTGTTAATGGATTAGAACCAGTGAAAGTGAATGCATCTGTCTGAGTTTTTAAAAGGTTACTAGCTAATGAGTCAAGAGAAACCCCAGGTAGAAAACATCTAAATAGATGAATCATACGAAATTAAGGTCCTATTAAAAATCTGTTCGTGGAAGGAGTGACTAAATTCACCTTGAAGTTGTATGAACAAGATTAATCCATACATGCTGCATTGCTGTCAGTGGCATTGGCCTTGGGATGATCTGAGATTTGTGTGCAAGGGTGTGTGTGATATTTTCATCCAGCTGAGATTTTGAAAAGACCAGATGAGTGCTGTGTTAACACAGTCCTGTCATCCTTGCTGTAAAGAGGACAGAAGTAAACTGCAGGAACTCTGTTCATTGAAAATTTGCACATATCTGTTATGTTAAACAGCAGACTCATACAGAAGATGCGTGGTCTCTACAACTTTCTCTGTGCTGTCTGGTCAAAGGTTTAACTCCTCATGCACTTGTGGTGAGCACCCATGGGCATCCAGCCTGGGAGATTGCTCCCCAGGCATATAATGAAATAATACAAGACGAATATGAATTTAGGAAGTTTTAGATTTGGGTTTGGGAGAGTTTTTTTGTCCTACTAATCCAGCACGTTCTATATATCTAGCCATTCTGGTGAAAAGTATTTCTTCACTTTTGTTATAAAATATTCCTTAATAGAGGGCTTATGAGCATTGCTGTATTAAGACCATAAGGTAGCCTGAATTGTTACCTTTGTCTTCAGGGCTACAAAAGATACTTGCCTTCATAAGGTTTTTATACGCTTTTTGTTACTTGGAGAATACTACAGGTCTTCATTTAAGTGAAAGACAAGATGAACCTTTATATGTAAACTAATAAGTAAAAAATAATGGAGAACATGTACATGTGCATATATGTATAACATAGTTTGTATCTCTACCAGCTGGGCAAAAGCAAAGGTTTTGCTGCAGTAGCTTTTAACATTTGGGAACAGCTGTGCCTCCCCTACGCTGTTTAAGTCTGAGCCTCTGCCAATCAACAGTTGTGCTGGGACAAGAGAAAATTTGCACATAGTCATAGTTGGCAACTCAAATCTTGTTGCCAAAGAAGCTCACAGCAACCCCTGTGCATTTTCTTCTGATTTAAATAAAATGTCACTCTCAGGCTGGCACTATCTGTTATTCTCAACTGCTGCCTGTCTGTAGCTCTGCCAGTGCAAATGAAATGTGAGTGCCATTCCCAGCGCTCTTGGGTGGCAGCAGTGGCAGAGCGTGCAGGACAGACAGTGGCCACGCAGACTGTGCATCATTGTCCATATGCTGGGGGGCTGAGGTGACACAGTGATGAGAACATGCAGCAGAGGGGTGGTGGGAGCACAGTGATGGCACTGAGCAGGTGGGCAGCGTGACAGGAAGCGGGGCACTCTCCCAGCACTACGGCTCCTGTCTCCCTTAGCACTGCAAAACAGGGTGGCTACAGTGCAGCAATCCACTTCTAACAAATACAGATCCCAGTACAAGCCAAGGTACAATTCTGTCTGCCTGTTTTTAGGTTTTTGCTATTTTGCTTTCACCTCATGGCCATAGTGTAAGTCACCCCAGACCCCTCCAACAGCATTTTCTGCCCCACATACTCTTGTCTTGCAGTGCTTTACATGATTTCTGTGCTTGCTTTCATGTGTAACATCTGTTGAAGATGATGGAAGCTCTGTATACATAAAAATTGTCATAGATTGTCATGAAATCCAATTCTCTAGTTACATATGGACATATGTTTTCACCACCATCTTTGACTCACATATTTTTCCTCTCTTAGATGAGCTTCGTTCTTAAAGTAATCAGTTATTCTTCTTGTAGGCAATGAAGGCAGGTCACTGAGTTTCTACAAAACTGCCCTGTATCCATGAATACACCTTTATGTTAGTATAGATTATCCACCACATGTGAGAAGCACCTTAGCATTATAAATGAAAAGGATCAAACTCTGGAGAACTCTGTGCTAGCATGCAGAAATCACAGAGAATTGTGTGCTAACTATTGGCAAAACTTAATGAGGAAGCAATAATATTTTGTTGCAATTACTGTGAATAGACACTGATATCTTTTCCATTGAGATGTTTTCAACACATTTTCTAGAAATCCACACAACCCAATTATGTTCTGTGAGCTTTTTCTGGTGTTGATTTTGAAGTAGATGTTTCACAGGTTTCAGTAGAAATTTTGCTTTTGAACCCAAGGGAATAAACAACAGCAAAGAGATCTGAAATGAAAAGTGTTTTTTTCCTTTTACTACGAATCTCTCTTAGAGAAAATTACAGTGTATGAGAGGATAAAGGGCAGCATTTCCAAAATTATCTAAGCATCATTGCAGCCTTAGTTCCATTTTCAAAGTGATGTAAACACTATGAAGCCTAAGGGCTCCAACAGGTTCAGATAATAGCCTTATTGTAGTCAAAATTTGATAAATTACTCTAGGTGCTTAATTCACACTAAAGTCTAAGATCTATGATGCTCTCATAAGCCCTGCTAGCTACCTCTCTGAATCAATACAAAGTCTCCTGAAAATTGGACACTCAATTTCACAAAAATGCAGTGGGATTCAAGTGCTAATGTCACTTCTTAAAATAGGCTTTAAAATCCTAAGCCGCACAGAGCCTGATTTTCAAAAGCATGAAGACACTGACAGATGCAGAAATGTGTCAAAAGGAATTTTCCTAAACCCCTGAGGACATTATGAGGACACAAAAAGGAAAAAAGAAAACAGTCTATTGGCATATCAAATATCTCTCAACTAATAGAAAAAGCAAATAACATGCATTCAGGCAAACACCACTCCATCAAAGCACTAATATTTTTAGTTGCTATGAAGCTTTGACTCTTAAAGCTGCATAAATGGCTGGACACGCACTTAGTTGTAGAATTGTGTGTGGAGTAATCAGTTCCATTCAGGTCTCATAAATACACCTCCTAATCTCACACCAAAAGTCCTCTGTTATGGTCTTCATGAGAGAGACAAAGGATCTAAACTTGGGCTCACCCAGTGGAAGTGAGTAGGTCCTCATCATCACATTCCATTAGTAGTCAAGGACACATAGCAAACTCGTGGGAGAGCAGGAGGACTGGGGTTATTGCACTTGGGAAGTACAGAGGTTATATCTACCCTAAAAAAGTGTCAGGCTGTGATTCTGGGTGCTGGTATGAGATTGTCTTTGCTTTGTGACTGCAGGAATGACCCCTGGAATAGCTGAGGGCCATGATAAGGAACTGTCTCCCAGACAATCCCTGTACCCTATTGGGGCAGGGAGGTGCAAGCCAGAGACCACTGCCAATGGGCAGCTTGGATCTGGCCACCTTGCTTGGTCGGGCTTGTGCTACTGACAACATCCAAGCCATGCCACCTGGTTTGAAAGCTGGAGAATTTCTCTGGACCATTGATTTACTGCTATAGGCATAGCAAGGGCACAGCAAAGGATACTATGTTAGTAGAAGATGTGAGGGAGCTTCAGCTATGGGGTGCAGCTGTGAGGTAATCACTAGTTTTGCTGCTTACTTCTTCTGTTAGCATTTAACCTTTAGATAGTTTGACAGCCTTTTTTTTTCCAGGATTGAGAAGGTGACAGTCCACAACAATATGAAGTCAACAAACACTGTCAGAAGCGTTTCTGCTTTGCTTGTCCCTATTTTTAGTCCATTCCTCTTGCTAGCCATGTGATGCTCCACTATTGCATTACTCCGAGTGCTGTTAGAGGCATAAACAAGCAATGTCACCAAGCCTGTTTTCATAGCCAAAGATTTAGCACCCAGCATGTGTTGCAGAATTTCCCTAGAAGAAAGGTGAAGTAGTGAGTATGGAGAAACATGGATAACTCATGCTACTGTGGTAATGTTAGAAAATTCTGTTTTCAGTAAGGTAAGATCAGAAAGGCATCAGTTGTGGCAATGTTTGTTTTGCCCTCTCTTTGAAAATTCAGTAAAAAACACTTAGAAATTTGTTAACATATATAGATCTCCTCTAATAGTTTTTGCCCTTGATGTTTTTCTGCTCCTCACAAGCAAACTGATTTGCTACTTAGATGTAGCAATAGTCAGTATGATCTATGTGGTAAACAGAGAGTGCAAGAAGACCTCAGGTTTACAACCAGTGAAAACCTAGTTCAGTGTAATTATCACCATGTGAGAACCGATAGAGTCATGTTAACGCCAGTGGCTTTTTCTTGAAAGTGCCCAGTGCACGTGCTCTGCATAGATACATTTTTCTGCCTTAGAGAAAATGCAGGCTGGTTTTGGTGGACTGTATGTAATAGTTTCGCACACCTGACTCCCACTTGGCACAGCACTAATTTCCAGTCACTGTTTGGTGCTCTGATAAGTGGATCTGAAAGCAGATGAATGCTCTTTCCAGGGAGGAGGAGGATGAGCAAGTGGAGCTTTGGATGAGGTGTGCAGTACCACCACACATTGCCCTCCTCACCTTTATTTGAACAGCTGAGGCAGAGTTCCTAGGAGTGCCTAAGATGTCTTCATAAACTCAAAGATTTTGGCACTATCAGCTTTGGTTTAGTAGGTAAAGTTAAATTAATAGAAAGAACAAAGATTCTCTAGTTCCTATAGTGGTAAAAGACAAATCTTCTGAATTATTTAATTGGGGCAAAAGTTCACTGGCCTGGGAGTATCTTTGTTATTCAAAACTGATTTAAGTTTATAGCATTTGTGGTTGGACACAATTTAGCAGAGTGTATGCTTCTACTTATTCTGTACAGACTACAGAAAACTGAATAATAAAAACCTCATGTTGGGTAAAGTCCAAACAATAATTTAAAATTTTTTCCAGTGTGAGATTAAACCTGCTTTTTTCCTACTTATTAATATGGTGCCAGAATAATTTATGTCAGATTCACATGATGATAAAACTAAAGGGAGCTCCACTGGTAATATGTTACTATCACAGTGTCATTGCTTGATTCAATGGACTCGTACATCGTTGGCTTGAAGATCTTCTTCTCCAGCCTTTATCTGTAATGCTCAGATGTAAATTCCTGTAAAAGAGGAGGCTGCATGAAGGGGCTCCTTTCTGTCCAGAAATGTGCTGCAGAGAATTAGGAAGTTGCCAAATCCTCTCTGTATAATAACAACACATTTTATAAACAATACCCCTGGGTGATATTACTAGGTATACAAATGGGGAGGTTGGGCAGGGAGAAACTAGCACAAAACAAGCTGGGTTGTCCCAGTAATCTGACCTGTGGGAAAAAAAAAAGCAGTTATTGATCCCAAATTTTCCAAGTAACTTGGCCATGAACAAGTAAGCTGAACACACCAACTACATGTCTGAGAGCTGAAGAAGGCAGAAGAACAAGGGTTTGTGTTTAATGGCTGATCCCCAGCTTCCAAGTGAACATCCCTGTTCTCCTGGTCTTCTCTCTCTCTAATTTTTCCAAGAAAGAAAAATGTTTTCTTAAATTCCATAAGGAACTATGGTTGGCTCTCTATGAGATTCATACAATAAACATTATAATGAAAGATGTTATGGTCCAGTCTCCTTTTAATTTGATGACACAAATTAGATACACAAGACTTCCATTACCCCTTTTTTGTTTCCTATTAGAGTTTCTCCTGGGTTTTTTTAATATAGTCTCTTTCATAATCTTATGAGACTCATATTAAAACAATTTAGGTTTCCTGCCTTGTACAACCATTTCAGAACTCTGATCCTCAGATGTTCAAATATCCTCCTGTAATTTTAATTCTAATTTTTTTCATGCCCCTTTATAACCAGTTTGGTCTCTTGTATCATGTTATGTAAAACTTACAAACCTTTTACATTAACTCAGTAGTTATACATATATATTTATTGTATTTATTACAGGTATAGACTTCAGTTCAGCATGTTACTGAGGAGAATGACTTGTAACTCTCCATAGTGCCTTTGATTGATGTATACTTACTGTCATTCAGGATAACAGCATCTCCACCTGTCTGCTTGTAGCTCCCATCAATTGTTTATAAGCGTTCATATATTATATATCATCAGCCTACAGCTTATTTGTGAAATAATTAGTGTCATTTCACTGTAACTTCCTGTCATATTACAACTTCTGTAAGTAATGCTAAGTCGACAGGGAAGTCTTTTATCTTTTAATCAGAATAAATGTGCAATTAGTTTGTCATACAGTAAACTCCCTACTGTATTAATAAAACTTTCACGTAATATTTGAATTCCTGAATATTTGGAGGCTACAATAAAACAAAAATGCTTATCCAGAGCAGAGTACTTTTAGCTCTAATATGAAGGGGTTTAAAATACAGGAAAAACCCCTGCCCAACATTTTTCTTTTTATGCACAAATGTAGGAAATTATAAGTACCTTGAAAACAGTGTAAAATTAACTTCTGTTAAATAAATACTAATATTCTGAACTTTGGACATTTTAATTTTAATTTATGGATCTTTTTACTCTGCATGATTTTAATGTTTTCATTTTAAAGATATTTTTTCAGTTACTGCCTTATTCTAAGTAGTAAAACAATAAGACATCTAGGCCCAAATGTCCATTCCTAAAATAATGAGATATGTAATAGAAGCGTTTTTATTTTTCATGGCTAAAGGAAATATATCATGTTATAAAAATACCAGCTTCAGTAGAGTAATAGAAAAACTTCAGACAAATGAGTCATTTGGCACTACAAATGAGATAACATAAATTCTGCAAATAGAAATTTGAGGATTCAGGTAGAAGAAAGTATCAAATAAAGGATGCAACTGTGAAAAGTAAGAAGGGAGGTAAATAAATACTGCTAATAAAATCAAACAAAAACATTAAATGGCATTTGATTAACATAATATGTGTTTTTCTTTTCTCACAAGAGCAAAAATACCTAGGAACAAGGGTGGGAAGTGGTCATTGTATTTTTAAAGTAATATACTTGCTTACAAATTATTTGCAGTTTTCATACCATTTGGCCACATATTTGCTTGTGTATAAAAAATGTTTTCTGGAAGACTGAACTCTATTCTATGTTGCATTAAAAGATTCCTTCCCCTTGGCCCATCAATTTGATGATGTGATAAATTCAGCTGTAAAACAAATGGCAAACACTGTATGTGATCCTTTTTTGTTTTTTTAAGGAAGATAGAAATGAATAAATCTATATTTTATGCCTCAGGCTTTTCTTCTGCTCAGTGTAGTGATCCATTTTGCATTTTTACATTGGTAATTGTTATTATCCAGAACATAAAATGTGTTAGAATGACAAGCTGTACAAATACAGATGATACCTACTATTATTACCATGAAATGCTGTACAACGGATAATTCAGTTCCATAGTGTTTCATTGTAACAGAGTTGGGTAAGGAAAACACTAGTAAAAAGTATAGGCAAACTTATCTGGTTTCTAGATAGCAAGCTACCTTCTGCAGTGCTTTTGAGAAGAGGCAGAAAAATACAAGAAGGTGATTTTAGCAATGAAACCTGTACTCATTGTGTGCCTGGAAACATTCCTGAGGAGCAGGCAAAAATGCCTGTGCTAGCACACTTACAGCCTTCCCTGGCCTGGGCTGGTGTGGCCCAGCCAGCCCCTTCCCAACAGCATGCCAGCATGGGTTTTGCCATTAAAGTGGTCCAGAGACCATTCCCAGAAGGCAATTTACACACAGGCAGGTTTGTGCTGGAGGTGAGAGGGCTTTGCTGATGGGGATGTAAGCTTTCTGTGCCAGCTGCCCTTAGTGCCAGAAACTTTCCAGGACTTGCTTAATTTACTAGTATAGATGTAAGAGCCAGATGTGCCTGTCTTGCTGTGGTAGCACCAAGACCTTTAATGAAATTGTGGAGTCATTTTATGCCCATTGTTCAGAAACAGTAACTGACAGGCCAGTGAAAGAAGGCTCAGTTAATACAAAGTTGCTACCTTACTCCCTGTGATCCAGTTATAGCCATAAAATGGGAATTAATGTATCTTATCACCCTGCTATAAAATAGATTTATTAATATTTGTGGCATCACCATGATAAGCAGCCTAGGAAAGAGATCATTGATAATACTGCTAAACTACAATGAGAGCTGTGTTTTCTTGTCACACAGACACGAGCCACATCATGAGAACAGCACAAAATACTGAATGGATATTCATTCTCTGACCATTGTCTCTACTGTGGGCTGAAAAGCTGTGGATCTTGTCAGAAATCAATGAGAATGTGATTACATGACTAAGGAACTGATGCCAGTAACCTGATGCATAAACACAAGGGGTCCAAATGAAGGTTGGCTGAGGAGTCTTACTGCCAACCTGTCCTAAGAGGGAATGTTTGACTTTGAAACCTCAATTTAGTGTGTGCATGTGCATGTGTGCTTGAGAAGAAAGAAGGTTTCCAATTTTAGCAGACACAATTCTTTCCACAGAAAGATGAGCGTTTCTGTAATAATCACATGCCAGTCAATGGTAATTAAGAAAAGTCAATGCTGTGGTAAAGCTCATTACTTGCCTAGTGCCTTCATTAGAATTGCACAGGGAGTGGGAGTACCAAGCTCTCTGTAGGCTCACAGCTCTGTGAGTACTGGTCTTAATAAGCTGTGCAAATATGTTTCTTGATAATTTATTGTTAACAAATGGCATGAGTGTTGTTCACCAGGTTCACCAGCACTTTGTTGCAGCACAACGTGTTCTGTTCTGAAAAGATCCAAGGGGAATGAGCAGCCTTGTCCCCAAACACGTTTGACAAGGATGCTGTGTTTGTAATAGCTGAAAATATATCACCTTTCTATCGCGAGGATTTCCGAGAAATATTCTTATGTGGAAGGAAAAATCATGAGGTGAAATACGGATTTATGAAAGGAATGCCTTTCGGGACCTAGTGGATATTATGCAGTCATCAGTGGACAAAGAAAGCAGAAAAACTGTAGCTATTACCATACAGTAAAGAGTTGGAACTATTCTTCCTGGAGTTATAAATATGGCTTCACTATAGCTATTGTAACAAAAACCAAGCTTCAGCTTAGATGATATCACAATGACATAAATACATCCTTTTGTGTGTCAGTGCTATTGTTGCAATTATTTTGCTCTGCTATGTCTCATGTCATGGCAAAGATGATTTATTGGGTGGGAAACTTCACCATTTCTCTCATATTGATTTGGTTCTACTGAATCCCACATCATTAGATCATTAAACTGTAAATATCAGTATCTCCTTTAATGTATAATTCAGCAAATACTGCAAACATATCACAAGGTAGATATTCAGAGTCAGGCTTTCATACATCTATCATTTCACCTGCTTTCACACCTCACAAAATGAGGAAAAAAAAGACATGCTAAGTCATATAAATATAAATTCTAAGACTATTAACTTTCAGTTCTCATAAGAAAAGGGTATTTCCTTTGTGAAGCAGTAACACAGTAAGGTGCCTTTACCTCTCTAAGACACAAAAAAAATTTATCCTATGTGTGATGTTTTACAGTCACATGTATGCAATGATCGTTATCTTCTTTGCCCCTCAAATACCAGATAACATAGGGAAAAGGTGTCATACAGGGTGGTCTGTATGTGTCATATGCCTGTATTCTGGGCCCCTCACTACAAGAAGGATATTGAGGTGCTGGAGTGTGTCCTGAGAAGGACAACAAAGTTGGTCAAGGGTCTGGAAGACAAGTGCTCTGAGAATTGGCTGAGGGAGCTGGGGGTGTTTATCCTGAATAAATCCTCTCCTCTCAGGGGAGACCTTACTCCTCCCTACCTGAAAGGAGGTTGTAGCCAGTTGGGGGTTAGCCTCTTCCATGTGACAAGTGACAAGGGGTAAAGTTGTGCCAGGAAAGGTTTAGATTGGATAGTAGAGATATTTTATTGACCAAAAATGTTTTCAAGCATTGGAACAGGCTGCTCAGGGAGGTGGTTGCATCACCATCCCTGAAGTATTTAAAAGACAAGTAGATGTAGCACTTTGGGACGTAGTTTAGTGGTGGAGCAGGTAGTGCTGGGTTAATGATTGGACTTAATGATATTAAGGGTCTTTTCCAGACTAAATGATTACATGATTCTGTAATAATTTCATGGGTGCTGGCTCAGCACTTACCAGCAAGTACAGCAACAGGAGTGCTTACTACAGGCTGTGTATCTCCCCACGCTCAGATACTCTGGCAGTTGGCAGTGACAAGCCTGTGATTTGAGAAGTCAAGGCTGAGTGCAGGGCTAGGATCAAATGATTGAGGCACAGGATCATTGGAGTAGACTGTCTTCAGGGGCACATACTCTCCTCATTAAGGACTGGTCTGAAACACATTGAAAGCACAGAAAAACATACAATAAGCTCATAAATCCCCTAATATCTAGTATGAATGGTAAAACACATTAGTCTCTAGGCAACCATGCTGAGATGTTCCTAGGAAGGATCTCTCCCGCTCCATGGCTTATCCCTTTCACTAACTAGGCTGACAAAAGTAGTGCTTGCAGCCCGTAAGATACAATGGGTGTCATAACAGTTCTCAGTGCAGTTATATATAGAACACAGTTATATATATCTATAAGCAAACACTAAATTATAGCAGTATGGCCTAAACTTTTAGTATTTTTACACCATATTGTCAGCAGGACTGCCAGCTTCAAA
Source organism: Corvus cornix cornix (assembly GCF_000738735.6). Lineage (NCBI taxonomy): Eukaryota > Metazoa > Chordata > Aves > Passeriformes > Corvidae > Corvus > Corvus cornix. Next base: position 84,442,536 of record NC_047056.1, on the reverse strand, counting down.
ATTTGTATCAAGACAAAGTGAAAAGCGTGAGTATCAGTTTAGTCTTAGCTATACTTCGGGCTTTGTATTGCTCCAGAAAGAACAAAGGCAACGTTAGAGAATGGGGGAGAAGACAGAAGTCTCAGTCTCATCTTTTTTGTAGATTGCCCATCTTTACTCACAGAAGCATTTTTGTTCATCGTCTCAAAATCAAATTCTCTTTTCTGCGTTGCAAGTGTATGTTTCTGTAACATCTCAGTTGGAGCCTGCTATGTTATTCCAGCTTGATAGCTGCTAATGGGGATGGGGAATGGCAGCCAGGAATGTGGCTTCTTCAGTGGATTCCAACTTCGTTGTGTATAATTTTCCAGCTGCAGTAACCCCAGCAAACTGTACCCTAAGAAGCACTGCTCAATGAGGAATGCTTATGCATTTAGAAAATGGTTTATTGTTTTACACTTTCTCAGCCATAATGCTTAATGTTAAATAATATATTTTCTAGTAAAGTTCAAAGCTTTGATTTCACCTTCATTTAATGCCACCTGCCTGTGAGATAAAGAACTGATTTTAAATTCTGAGCAAGTATTCAAGACAATTTGTTTTAGAATACAGACTTTTTTAGTGGTCCATATCCATTGATAACATCCTTCACTTTTTTTTCACTGAATCTTAATTTCTATCCTTCAAAATCTAGATAGACAGCCTTTGACAAGCTGTCCTTTAATATATACTCATGTATAAGCTTATGTTGTCCTGGAGGTGAATTTTGTTTTGCCTTTTGAATCTCAGCTTAAAACAAAACCATGTATTTTCAGCAGTGGTTCATTAAGTAACTTGTAATGTTTCATTAATTGACAGCTTAAAAGAGTTATTATAGAGTACTTATAGAGTATGTGATTTAATATTATCAGAATGCTCTGAGTACAGCTGATGCTCTGCAAAGAAGATTGTCAGAATTATTATTTGCTAAAATTTTTGTTAGAATTTTCATTATGGTAGCAAACAAGATTAAAGCTGATTATTACTGCAGTAAAAACAGCTTTGCAGTTAATGTATACCCATACTTTGTAGTGTGTAGAGCTTTTATGAAAAAACAGAACAGGCAAAAGTATTTTAGCCAATTTATTTCCTAATATGAAATGGGAAAACAAAAAAAAAATCCAACCCAAAACAAAACAAAGAAAGTCCAGACACTTGAGAATAATTGGAATATTGAGTTTATTTCTGGGCATCCCATCACAGACATTACTTATCTTTTTAATACTTATACATATTTCTTATGAGAGAACAGCTCAGACAGTGATTTAGAGCAGGACTTTATTTTCATTAAACGGTCACATCTGTGCTTTGGCTGCAAGCGAATATGCAATCACTGAAAAATTATGCAAACAAACATTACTCTTGTGTTTAAATTCCAGTGAGAGTGTTTAGCTGACCTCTGTTCCAATTCGACTCTCTCCCATTTTTATTCTGTAGTCATTTTTTACACCAAAAAAAAATCCACTTGATTGTAAACTAATGCTTTCCAGTTGTAGGTTTCGTATAACTAATGATACTTTTCTTCAAAAATTCAAATTTATCAGCTTGTCATTAATTTCCAGAACACAGACAGCAATACTCATAGTATAACCCCTCTTGCATGAGTTTCATTTTGATGCTTGAAAATGCAACCAATGTACAGTGTCTCTTGCCAAAAATATTAACAAGATAACCTTGCCACTTAAGGTAGGTCCAAGTGAACTTAATGATTACCATAGCAAGTAAATATTAAGTAAGTATATGTATAGTAGCACTGTTGTCACAGTAATATACTAGTACAGTAATATTTATTATTTTAAGTAAATAATAAATGGGGGAATCATATAAACTTAATTTTATTGATCTGCCTGTGGCTGACGTTTTCTACTATACTTTTAGCAGTAGCAGTGTGAAAATACTGAATTTGGGAAAAAAATATGATTCTTTCTTGAAGAAGACATAGGATTTGCATAGTAGATCGTGTCTGTTACTAATATAATGCCCATTGCATATTCAACTGTTACAAGAATAAGCATGGACCCAGTCGAGATAAGCCCACTGATATCATCACACATGTCACATGTCACATATGTCACATACAGCCCTTTTCCCACTGTAGTTTACTCAGTAGTCCAGCTATATTTAGCTATGTAGTAATTAAAATAAAATGAAAATTAACTGTTTTGCTGGTGTCTTATTTTCTGAAGATTGGTGGTGATGTGGTGGTGCTTTCTCAAAATGTCACCGGGGTGCCGGGTGGTGCCAGGGAGTTACAGATACAGCCACCCCAAATCAAGCACATCAACCTTAACGTATATTTCTTACATGAAATATGGTTGATGACTGTTTTCACCCCAGGGGTGTTGAAGAACATGTAAATGAAATAACTATTCTCTCTCCAACTGTGGATCTACTTCCTCATAACCCAACTTTAGCAAATTTACTCTAGACAAATGGCAGAATGGTCACCATAAACTGAAGTTTAAAGTAGTGAAATTTGTTATTCTGCCCTTCCATCAGTTTTTAGTGGAGAAGTCTTCAATTTTTCATTTTTTAATCAGATTGGAACACAATCATTTTTTACATTCTCATATAGCATGATATGTTCATTATTCCTACTAAAAAGAGAAAAAAAAGGCTCAGGTAACATTTTCACTGCATTTGCCATTATTAATGAGGAGAAAATGACTTGTAGTACTGTTCCACCACACTTTGAAAGTTGTTGGCATGGAAAGCTGAGTTATCAGTCTAAGAGTTCAATTTGAAAGCTGGGTAGTTCAATCCCAGAAACCCTTTTTAGTGAAATGGGAGTGGCCAGAGACACAAATCAGGTAGGGCACACTACCAGGAATTGAAATATCTGAAGATAGCCTGGATTAACATGGTGGAAGTACCAGACTTGCCTGATTATATGCTTTCCCCCATCCTTCCAAAAATAACAGTGTGTGCAGCCGTAGAAGCAAAACCAAAGTTATAGCAAAGTTATAGCATTTAAAAGTTTCTGTAGTTTTGATATTACCCACTCATATAAGCACAAAATTTAATAAATATTGATATAATTATTAAAACACTAATATCAAATAATCAGCTACAAATTTATGCTTAATAATGCCCTCAATGCATTTAAGCCTGCATTATTCTTGTGTTCAAATATCATATAAATTATTGAGAGATAAAATTTCTGTCATGGTAAATTTTCAAACCTAAAGATAACTCAGAGGCTGGGGTGATGGTCTGCTAATTTTTTTTTAGTTGACACAATGAATGAAGAAGCCTGTCCTTTGCAACATTACAAATCTGTTCAGAATAAAGGGAAAAGGCAAGCTTTAGAAATGTTTTAGCTCCGTGAAGCCTCTAAGGACTTGTTAAACTCTTAAATGCAGCTTGTAAAGCTCCTGTTCCAACTCCCACTGAAGTTAGTGACAAGTTTTCTACTGACTTCAGTGACAGCCCATACTACAACTGCAGCTGTCAAAACAACTAGAAATCAGTCATAAGATCAGCCAGCACACAAGTATATATTAATTTTAGCAGAAATTATACTTTGGGCAGCTCAGAAAAGAAACAAAATTGACCTCATTGTTTGTGAAGAAATGCGTCTCCCACCATACTGCTCTGCAGAGGAAGTGAGAGCTGTCAGGACTCTGTTTTGAGCATTTAAGCATGTGAATTGGAACTGAAACTGTGAAACTGTGAAACTAAAAATAATAATAAAGAACCTTACAGAGCCAGTAGTTTAAATTTTATTTTAGCCTTCAAAACCAAATAAGTGCCCATTACATTTTCAAATGGTCTCATAGGAGGTAACAACTCCAGTTAGAATTGGTCAAGAATACTGAATTACTGAAAATTGCCCACACAATTAAGGATGGACCAAATACTAAGTATAGTTACTTAGGTGTAGCTGCTGCTTATTCTGTGTATTGTAAGAGTGATTAACCTCTTTATTCTGTAATTGGGCTTTTTTTAATGTGTTCTTTGCAAGGCAAGTATACTTGTGCCCAAACCTAACAGATATTTCACTTATTTCAGCTAGGTTCTAATGCACTTTGTGAAGTGAACCTGAAAAGCAAGTGAATTTTGCTTTTACAATTAGATCTCTGTACCCATACAATTCAGTTTTTTGTTAATGAGCTAAGAGTAAAAAATAATTTGTAACACTCTATAAACTTAAGACCAGTATTGCTTTTAAAGAAATTTTCCTGGAAGGGCAGGGTGGCAATAAAGGCAATGTCCAAACATTAAGAAAAAAAATTCCCTAGTCTTGTTTCCTTTCACTCCCAGTGGCTTCCTGAAACCAAATTGCTTCGTGCCACTGTTTAGTGAGCTACTTAAACCTGTCTGTTACTTAAGACACATCTGTAGTGTCAGAGGCTTTTCAGAGCAGATGAAGCTGAGGACACATGATTCTGCAAAAAAAAAAATCATTCTAGGACAGTCCTGCCACCATCTCTATATTCCCAACCCCTCCCTTTTCCATGTGCAAACCATAGCATGCTGCATCTTTTGTTCCACTGTCATGCGTGGGACAAAGGGATGAAAAGAGCAAGAAACTTCTTAAGCCAGCTTTGTGGCCAAAACCAGTGTATCAGGGCACTACAGTCTTTCAGGTGTTTTGTAGATATAGTTAGTGTTTGTACCAAGATGCTCACTATCAATCCAGACAATTCAAAAGCAAGTCCTAAAAATAGTCAAGAAATGAAATCTGCAGTCTAAGAAATTAGAACCAGTGCACAGTCACTGCTGTGCCAAAGCAGAAGGCACAGTTTGAGCAAAGTAATATTTGCAGTGGAGTTTCTCAGGTGTTACAAAGGCTACGAAGTTTTTAAACAAATGTGAGCATGATATTCAGCAGTTGAAGTTTGGCAAATACCATAGAAAACATAACTGGTTTTGACTGGATTTTAACAGAATATTTTTGCTTATGGGTTTGGGTTTTTTAATTTGCTCTAGTACTGTGGAAAAACAGAGAATTATAGAATTATAAAAAGGCTTAGATTGGAAGGAACTTAAAATACTCTAGTTCTAACCCCCCTGCCATGGGGAGGGAGGCCACCCACTAGATCAGGTTGCTCAGTGAAGTATCGTGTTGCAAAAGTCTCATTCCTCAAAAGGGCGGGAAGATGGGTGGTTGAACATTCCCAAAATGTAAGAGCAGTTTTCCTTGCTATGCTGTTCACAGCAGTAGAGTAAGGAGCTCTGCTTCTGTGACTATCTGTGGGAGCAGAGCTGAGCCTTGCTGCCTGTGGCCAAGTCAGACTAGTGACTTGTACCCCCTTGAGTGGCTTGAGCAAGGGGACAGATCACTTGAGGATCTCCACGAGGTTAAGGCAGGAGGCCAGTAGCAGTTCATTCAAACAGGGCAGCAACAGTTGTGGAAGCAAAGAAAGCATTTAAAGTAGGGAAATGTGTGGATTACAAACTAATTAGAAGATTTTTGTGTTTTCCTTTGGACCTAAAATATCATATTCCACTCTATTTTTTTTATCCAAAGCCTTTGATACTGTCTTCCATGGCATTCTCCTGGAGAAGCTGTCAGCCCATGGCTTGGACAGGTGCACTCTTTGCTGGATACAAATTGGCTGGATGGCCAGGCCTGGAGAGTGGTGGTGAATCAAGCCACATCCAGCTGACAGATGGTCACTAGTGGGGTTCCCCAGGGCTCAGCATTAGGGCTAGTCCGGTTTACTGTCTTTGCCAATGATCTGGGTAAGGGGATTGAGTGCACCCTCAGTAAATGTATGCATGACACCGAGTTGGGTGGGAGTGTTGATCTGCTGGAGGGCAGGAAGGTTCTGCAGACAGATCTGGACAGGCTGCATCCATGGGTCAAGGCCAAAGGTATGAGGTTCAACAATGGCAAGTGGTGGGTCCTGCCCTTGGGTCACAACAACCCCTGCAGTGCTACAGGCTGGGGCAGAGTGGTTGGAAAGCTGCCCAGTGGAAAAGGACCTGGAGGTGCTGGTCGACAGCAGTTGAACATGAGCCAGCGTGTGCCCAGGTGGCCAAGAAGGCCAATGGCATCCTGGCCTCTATCAGCAGTAGTGTGGCCAGCAGGATGACAGCAGTGATTGTCCCTCTGTACTCAGCACTGGTGAGGCAACACCTCTAATTCTGTGTCCAGTTTTGGCTTCTCACTACAAGAAGGACATTGAGGTGCTGGAGCGAGTCCAGAGGGGGGCAATGGAGCTGGTGATGGGTCGGGAGCACAAGTCCTGTGAGAAGCAGCTGAAGTAGTTGGAGATGTTTATCCTAGAGAAAAGGAGGCTATGGGGAGACTTTATCACTCTTTATGACTCCCTGAAAGAAGGTTTTAGGGGTCAGTTTCTGGACCGCCCAGAATTGTGGTGCAGTCACCATTCCTGGAGGTGGTCAAGATATGCCTGGAAGTGGCACTGAGTGCCATGATCTGGATAACAAGGTGGTGATCAGTCAAAGGTTGGACCTCGTGATCTCAGAGGTCTTTTCCTCTGACATTCTGGAATTCAGTGATTCTGTTTCACTCAGCTGTCTAAATCCTACAGCAAAACTGCCTGGAGTTCTTAATAACAAGAAACATAGAAATGTTAATCATTAGCTGAATTTGAAACACTGAAAGCAAACAGTTCTTTTTTGCTTTTTGCTCTTTTTTTTTTTTTTTTTGCTTTTTAAGCACATATTGCTGCAGAGCACTGAACTATTAGTATTATTAGCATGAGTACTTAAATCATGAGCATAAAATAGAAAACTGAATGGAATGTAAAATTCCCATGAGTACCATTATGGAGAATAAAGTAAGCTGTAGATTATCCGCTAAAATGCGTCTTTTAAACCATCATTCCAGGGAATGTAGTACACAAATTAGCCATATATCATAAGATAATGGATCTTAATGTGTTTACATTTTAAATAAACCACATTTCTGTATCAAGATTGTTATGAATTTAACCTTGGTGTTACTGGTTAGCCATCAAGAGTTTAAAACAGAGCGTATCTGAAAGGGGTTTTTTTGACAGAGCAAGAATCAGGAAACTGGCATTTTTCGTCAAGAATCAAACAATCCTGTGGAGTGAATGGCTGAGCAAGTGAGTGATAGACTGTGCACACTAGGTGGGATCTACAGCAGGAGAAATTTACATGAGGCTGATTTTTTCTTATTTAATTATCAAGAACTCATTACCACAACTCGTAATACTCAGTATTTCACAAATCTACCTATTGCGAATGAAGATGGAGTGGATTTTCTCTGCAAGGACTGTAGGAACACTTTACTAGCAGTTAACCTATTTTAGCCAGCTTCTCTGGAAGAGAAGATAAAGCCTTTAAACTGAGTCCCAGTGTGTCCTCCATATGTGCCCATTGTGGAATTTGCTGGGAACTTGGTACCTCTTCCTATTTTAGAATATCTGCTTCCATGTGCTGTCCTGAAATGGGTAGTCTACAATCCCTGACCCATGGCTATCTGATGACCTAGTCATGCAAGGATCAAGCAATTTTGAACGGGGAATCTGCATTTCATTTGAAACAGGAAATTTAGCTCTAGTCAGATAGTGAATTAATTTGGATCATATTTTTTTTCCAATGTCCATACTGGCAGCAGTTTTCCTGGAACTCTTAAAGATCCTGTGACAACTACTGCAATCTGCAAGGTGCTCTGGATTTTCTCACCAGACAGAAATTGGTACCTGAGAGTAAATGTTATATTCACTTCTGCTTATTTTTTTCTTATATTTATTTTGGTAGTGACTGTCTCTTAGCAGCCACAGTTGCAACCTGAATTCATGCCTTATTTCAAAAGTGCTGGCCTTGCTTTCTCCAGTCGCCCGGTACAGCAGATTTCCTTGGTGAGCAGACGTATGCTTATGGCTGTATTAACTGGATGAAGTTACAAAATTTTCCTTCAGTTGCAAGCTGTGAACTGTGGTCTTCCAATGAGAGAAAAAGCTTCTACAGTGAGAATGTATTTTTAATTTTACCTAAATCAATTTTTCTTACTGTTGTTGTTTTGTTTTACTTTGAGGTAAGGCTTTAATAAGACTGGCTTAGTCAAAATAGTACATTAGCTGATGCTGAAAACACCCTTTATGACTCTGCTGTATAAGACAAAATAATTATTTGACAACTGACGCTGTGTGTGTGTTCCTAATTTCCATTAAAAATTAAGTTTTAACTTCGGAACAAAGCAAAAAAGTTGTCTTGGAGAGAAAATACTTGAAATCATGGCAGCATCATTAATTTCTGATAATTCTAAATGAAAGCATATTATTTGTCAATTTACTTTTTAAACTGTTTTGTATAATATCATATTATATCTCTTTAATATATATTACCAGTTACCAGCATGATATAATGTTCTCTGTTAATATCCAGCCTTTTTGCCCAATTATAGTGTAATTTATTCAAACCCTGGCATGTACCACTTGGCAAGGCAACCTGTGTTGCAGCTGTTGCGTTTTTCTCCATATTACAGTCTGTACAAATACTTTTTTTTATCCTGTTATCATGCATTGGCTTTCACAACTTTGAAATAGTAGTGCTGTGAAGTGCATGAGAAATTCAGAGTATAGCTTTGAGCTTCATGTAAATATGTAACTCTGCGCTTAGGGACTAGAATTGAAAATAACAGCCAAACCAGCTGAAGAGTCTGCTTGGCCTGTAAAATGTGTCTTGAATAGGATTCTCCAGGTTGGCTTCTATTTTATATAAAAACTGCATTCACCTGGGGATTTAGCAAGGAGAGATAAACAATACACTGCTAGTAGAAACTTTAAATTTATTCATCAGTGTAAGCAACAGGGTGAAACACTGTTCTGCATTTTAGGTGGAGCACTGTTTTCATGAAAGACATTTGGAGAATAGTTCATTTGTCCTTCATTATATTTTTATAAAAATGGTTCAAAGCAATAGTTTTTAAAATAAGCAGTATTTTTTCTCTTTACATAGAAATCGAACCTCTCCTGTAAATAAATACCTTTTGAAAATTAAATATACACCTTTTTTCTTTTTTTTTTTTTAACATGGGCATGGACACATCTATTTGTAAATATTAATATAGTATCTGGAAGCCTGTTGGAAAGAGCTCTTTCTAGTTTTCATGTGAATAAGAAACCAAAAGACAGGATATGACTTTTCATGTTCAGACCTTTGAGCAGAAATTCATATGTAAAGAAACTTCCATGCAAGAACAGGGAGATTCTAAAGCTGTTGCCAAGTGGTAGATCAGGCCCCAGACTGTTCAGCCAAAAAAAGAACCTTCAAAAGCTAAATAATTTTCTGAATTGATGAAGGCAAAACTGATGTTGGTTGTCTGGTAAGATGGTGAAATACAGTATCAGCTGTGTGTGATAGTAACAGCAAAGTAGATGACATAATTCCCCACTGAATTGCAGAGCCCAAATCAATTCGTTTAAGAGCATGAAGCATCTTAGACTGCAGAAACAAGCAAAGCCATGGCAAAGGGTAACGCATCAGCCACTCTTGTTGTCTGACTGCATCACCCTTTAGGAAGGAGAGGTTACGCAGAAATTTTTTCTCTTTTTCAAAATAGAATTTTTAAAAAAAAAAATTTTAAAGCATTATTAGACTGGTAGACACTTATTTTGTAACTTAACCCTTCAAAAAGTGCTTCTGAAACCTGCTATATATTTTTCAGGAAGCTGCTGTCTTATTTTATGGATATAGCTCATTTACAGGTCCATTTCTGTGACCCAGACACATTAGACTTCCAGACTGAACTACTGTTCAGCTCTATCCCTTCAGAAGGGGAAAGATAAATATCGGTTTTTTCTTACATTGTAGCTACTGGTTATACATTATACATCTAGCTTTAGGTAAACTAACTGAGCTGGTATTAGGCCATTAGCCAATTTTTTTATTAAAGAGAAAACATTCTAATGGATTTATTTATTACCAAAGGAATATATACTTCCATAAATATTTACTTTGCAACCAGTGTAACACCCACAACATGGTACTGTTCATGAGTACTTTTACAAAGTTTAAATTATTAGGAACCCTGGATCATCTAGTGCCAAGCCCCCCTGTCATGGGCAGGGACACCTTCCACTAGATCATGTTGCTCAATGCCCCATCCAACCTGACCTTGAACACTTCAGGTCTGGGACATCCACAACTTCCCTGGGCAACCTGATCCAGTGCCTTGCTATCCTCAGAGTCACAAAATTCTTCCTAATATCTAACCTAAATCTATCCTCCTTCAATTTATAGGCCCCTGTTATGTGCTGGAAGGCTACAATAAGATCTCACTGGGCCCTTCTATTCTCCATGCTGAACAACCCTAACTCTCTCAGCCTGTGCCCATGGGAGAGGTGCTGCCACCCTCTGATCATCTTTGATCGTCCTGCCCTCCTCTGGACCCACTCTCAGAGGTGCACGCCCTTCTTATGTGGAGAATCATTAAGACAGTGGTGCTGCAGGTGTGCACACACCTCTAACTCCTTTTTATTCCCCATGCTGCATATGTTTGCACAGAAGCATTTTGGCTGGGACCCTGATAAATCTTACTGGCTGGAGTGGCTGCTCTTCAGGTGCTCCTGCTGACCTGCTATCCGTCTCCAGGCTATGGGCATCTATGCCTGGTGCGGCATCAAACTGGTTGGAGTGGGATGGACTGAGGTTTCCCTCCCTTGGCAAATTTAATTAAAAGCCCTCTTCACCAGCTTGGCAAGAAGAAATAAAAGTTTAAGTTAGCAGTGGCAGGTCTGGTTCAGCAGATGTGCTGCAATATGGAGAGAAATACAAATCTTGGTCCTGACAGGATGGGAATTTCATGGTCAGTGAATGAGAAGACCTTACGCTCTACCCAAAACAAATTTGCTCTCAGGATTTATTCTGTTTGAAAGTTAAGTGATGGAAAGCCAGGTTGGAAGTTTCTTATATTCTCATTATTTCTGTAAACTGCAAATAAAACTGCATGATCAGATCCCTGGAGAGCTGAAAGAGCTTGGCTGAGGAATAAAGAAAAAGCAAGCCATGCAATTGAGACGGCAGGTTCGAGGGAAGGACAGACACCTGTTAAAGTTCTTTCTGATAATAAAAATTATCTAACTATTATTTATTATTATAATATTTATTATCTAATAAATATTATCTAACTGATAATAATCCTCTAATCTTTTATAAGTATTTTTAAACTATGATGGTACCTAACCAGCTATTTGTCACTACACCAAAGATTCAGAAATCACAGACCCAGTTTCAGACAGAATTCATACTTTTCTAACTCTGGCCTATTATGTCATGTTTGTTTGTTTGTTAAACTTGAAATTACCTACCTCAGCTGAAGTGGCCCTATTTTTTTTCATCCCAGTCTTGGCTTTGGTTTCTTTGTTTGCTTTAAAATCCGTAGCTGTTTAACATCAGCGTCTACCAAATGCGAAATCAGGTGAAACTGAAAACCACGTATCAGAAGCATTTATTTGTGGGAGTATTTGCCCTGCAGTGTTGCAGAGCACTATGAAGCAAGCACTGTTTTTTAGCATCAGGAGAAGCTCTTCACAGAGATAATTTTAATATCATGTAAAGCTACAAAGTTTTATTCTACTTTTATGGATCAAAGTGGTACTGTCAATGGTCATGGCTGATAAGCCAAATTTAAAAGCCTTTATTTAATCTTTGCTACTTAGCTGGCTTGTTTTGTAAGCCAGTGCAAAACCCCCAAAATCTAAAAATTAATTTGGCTGATTCATACTTAATTTCACTTCCTCCCACCCCAAAGAAGAACTACACATTAACTCTAAGAACCCATCCTTCTCCCATAAGCATTAAATATAAGCACCTTTCATAAGGATATCAGCTCTTTCTTAAGAAGTACCTTCTGCCTGTTCAGGGACCAGGAATTCTCCTAACAATGATGTGTGTTCTCCTGAGACTTCCCTAGCACTTCCTGACCTCGGCATTCCAGCAGCCCAATCACCATCTAATGAGAATCAGGAAAACACTGCTAATTGATTTAATGAAGGATGTTGATTTACTTCAGATGAAAATCTGCTTCAATAAATCTAGAGCCACTTGGAAAAGCAAAGATACCAGGTCACATATTAGTTTTTTGATCTGAGATATATATTTTATGCACTTTTCTCCTCTCCTTTGACATTCTGACTGCATGGGATTACTTTTGTGTTCTATAAATTGGTTTATCTTTGGAAGGTAGATGGGAATGGTTAATCATCTCTGTGATTTATGTGGTTGGATATCAGTATGTTAATTTTGTCCTCCATAGATGGGTCATGCAGTATCTCAGTGCAAATCCCTTATTTTTATACGTCCAGACTGTTCCAGTCAGATCTCCAAAATATTCTCGGCAAGTGGGGATATGTGGTGGTTACATAGCTGTTGCAGTCATGGCCTTCTCATGCCTAGGCATCCTAGGAATGTAGAAGCCCATGACCCAGGGAGGCCAAGTTTTGGTTTTAGATGAGATCTTGGGAAACATTTATATGTTCTTTCCATGCATCTTTTGGATTACAGCTTTCAGTATTCTCCAAGAATATTTGAAATGATCATGTTTTATCGTGAACAACTTTCCATATGTTGTTTGTGAAGATGTCTCTGGAGCTGGGACATCACTTGTTACTGTTGAGGGGTGCAGTTGTCGAAGCAGGCAGCAACATTAACCCTGTCTGTGCTTTGTCACTTTCCATAGGATATGTACATCAATATCACTTTCCCTATACTCTGTGCAGAATCCCACAGCATTGGCTGACTGGTACTGGCTAATCCTAATTCCTTCTGCCCCGTGTTCCAATCTGGCTGCACAGACGGCAGCTCTGGTCTAAAAGCCTTGTGGCTGCCTTGGTAAGATATTGTGCCTGGGCACATGGATCTCACCAAGAGGCAGCACATCTTTCTGAAGGCAGGCACTACACCTGTCTGACCTGGGGTGTGTGAACTGGGGATAATCTGTGCTGTGCCAGTCAGACTATTAGCAGAGGTGCCCAAGTCTGGCTGAAGGTATAGTCAGCCATCGGGGAAAGATGTAAGCACACACAGAGGTGAGGCAGAATTTCACCAAAAGAGTGCCTGAAAAGCTAAAATTTGGTGTGATATTTTTAACTTGAGATTTCTCCTTTTGTCTTGTTACTAGTTTGCCATTGGTCTACTTAAGGGCTTTTAAAAAAGGTCTCCTTTCTCCTGGGTGCTGGTTCTTGCATTAAGTAAAATGATGCTCTGCATTGTACTGACAGTCCATTTGGGCTTTCCTAATGGAAAACCCCTACATAAGATTTTTACCTTTTTTTGTATTTTCAAGAGGAAAAGCTGTGCCAAATATGTTGCCAGATTTATTCATTTAACTTTCTGTGACAAAGATAATTGAATTCATAACTTGCATCCTGAATAAATCCTCTATTTCTAGCTTATGTTGTGATTGATGCAGTAAAACTGGTGTCAATTCAACAAATGCCACATTTATTTTGCTTCTAAATAAACATGAACATAAAGTTAGGCTGAAAAGAGGAGCTGTGTGATTCAGGATTATGAGATTTGCCATTTTAACAGGCACCCACCTGCCCATGCTCCTGTCACTAGTGGCTCTAAGAGCACTGGGTAGTTCCCATGTTTTTTGAACTCTTGATCCTTCCAGCTGTGAACCCATGGTCCAGAAGGTATAGGTTGCTTGAGGTAAAAAGGCAATTTTCCCTACTCCTTTCCCTTCCTGCTAGCACCACCTGGAGCAACATGTTTTCTTAACTTTCGTGATAAGATTCTCACATTGTGCATCCTTTCCACTTTGATCTTCTCAGACATGTAATTTAAGCTACCACAAAAGAGGACACAGTATGTATAATTGATGAGAAGTATGTGTAAGCCATTGGCTATGTTAGGACTCTTATAGTGGACTTTAGCACTCTGCTTTGTTGGTCTCTGCTGTAAATTATGACTATTTATGCTGAAAAATTACTATAAAAAAAAGGTCTATCAAGGAAAATAATATCTATAATATTTCTGTTTATCATAAGGACTTCGCATTTACAAATATACTTTTAATAAAAATCGGCTTTTAAATCTTTAAAATTAGGTGTATTCTGGTAATATTTTAATATTTTATTTTCTTTGCAACAAACTTGATCTGTCCCCTTTCTGAATGTTATTTTATATTTTCATTGCATAATCATTTGCTGAAATGCCAATACTACATGGATGAAAGCTTGTCAAACTACTGATAGATGTTAATAGTATACTGTCAGTTTTCTGAGGATAAAGGTGGTGTAGGAGTGCAATTCACAGTATGCATATAATTTGGGCTCCAAACTTATGTTACTTAGAGTTGGATTTCTTTCTTGATTGGGAATTTTGCATTTAAAAGAATGAAGGAATATGAGTTTTTCCCAGTCATAGCTATTCCTTTACAGTCTTCAGCATGTGAACTGTTATAATTTTCTTGGTTTTATTTTTTTTAATCTACACAAAATCCCCATTTCCATTTCTTTATTTTATCCTCATAAAATGAATGTATGTATTTTATAGTCCCCACAGTACTAGCAGTTTATATGACAAAATAAATCTGTTGGGTTTCATGATTTCATTTCATTGAACAATTTGCTAACAAAGGATAGTGTTCACCCTAAAGGTCAGCACAATGTTCTGTTCCTTGTTAGCTATTTTATCAGAACTGCCCTTCATGTAAATCTAATTGATAGTCAACTTTGAAATATTGATGTTACCCAAAAAGGCTTTGTGGATAAAAAGGTCACATTCTGCCTCAGATACGTTTGTGATACTCCCACTGACAACAGTGGGAGTTCTGCGCATAGCACACGGGACAGAGGCTGGCCCTTAAACCATTAATTCTCAAAATTGAAATAAATAAATAAATAAGTAAAGGCAAAGTTCCAAATTCTGAGTTTCTTACTGCAGGTTTCACTTAGCCTGAACCCTCACCATGGATCACCATCATTTTATTTGAGGGAGAACTTCAGAAAATACTCACCAGCTGATGCAGTATTGCTTCTGGTTCTTGACATTCAGCCTGTCTGCTTCTGGGATAATTTTTAGTAGGAATAAACTTAGAAAATTTACTTGTTTAAGTGACTTGAAACAAATTCTACACTCTGCTTTCAAAATTAGACGTTGAATCTAAGACTCACTGAAAGGCTGTGTGCTACTAAATGTCAAAGTCATCCTTTAGTACAGCTTAGTCTGCTAAGCAATGTCATTTCAAGTGTTAACCCTACTTCTTATTTTAAGCATTTTGGGGATTCTTGTTTACAAGCACTCTTCGAAGCAATAGTTAGTGCTTCTGCCATGGTACTTCCATTATATTTACTGTTGGTTTTAGGTAATATTTGGTGTGACTTCATAGAGGAAAATTAAGAACTTAGGATATTTAACACTTTAGAAGATTATTCATTATATTTCTGTTGGAATATGACTAGCTTTAATTGATTATTGTTATTGATCTCCATGGATCTTGAGGAACTGTGCCTCTTTCAAACTTCCAGCCTAACATATAGTGAACATATCAGGTTAGAAAGTCACTAGAAATGAAGCAAAACTAGGTAAGTGATTTTTCATTTTGCAAGCTTAAGTCGAAATGCTGTATTGCAATGCTTTCTGGCATAAGCATTTTGAAAACTTTCAGGAGGGGGATTAATAGACTTTAATAATGAGAACAGAGCTGTATTTCCCATCCACAAACAGATAAGAGTGCGCAGTTTTGCCTTTAGGGCATTACATCGGGGGTTGGACTACATGACTTTTAAATGTCCCTTCCAACCCAAACTATTCTATGATTCTAGGACGTGTGGAACTGAGGAGCTGAAAGGAGGGTTTAGCTGTCTAGTCTGAAGAAACTGACTGTATTCATGCTTCTGATAATATGTACAGGAATTAACTACAGTTGTTAATGTGCTGCATCTCTGTTCCTAAACGGATGAATTCCACACTCCACTTGGAGATTTGCCATTGACTTGGGTAGAACCAGAAATTCACCAACTGCTTTATGCCCATAGCTATTAATCCTAGGCTTTCTGTCTGACCAGAAAAGCAGCTGCTGTCATTAACTTCGGTGGAATGTGCCTTTTGTGAGTAAAATCCCTTTTAGCAAAACGTGGCAGGACTCCATTTTTCTGTCTGTAAATTCATTTCATAAAACTGTAAATGGCAACTTTACCTTCAAATTTGATTGCTGAAACACAGGGGAGGAGTTACAATTGAGCAGAGAGTTATAAAAAATGTTGTGGCAGAGCCCTCTGCCCCCTCAGACAGGTTTAGTTTAGACAAAACTGTGTTAGTCTATATAAAACTGTGAAAGATGGGATTGTACAGGATCAGGGATAAATATAAATTTTTAAAGGGGAGCCAGAGAGCTGGCGTTGCAGAAAAGATACAAAGGCAGAATCTAATAGCTTGGGGAGTTGTATCAATCTTAGTTGCACAGATCTTCTTGGCTGTTCCATCTTTCTTTGCCATCCTCTGTTTAGCCATCTGCTGAATGATACCAGAGTACATCAGGCTCTATTATCGGTGTTCATAAAAGAGTTTGAAGAATCTTGAACACAAAAAAGTCACTGCATGTATTCCAGTAACACAAACACCAACACTGTACATGCAGGTATATTTGAAAAAGAGGATGAAAAATCAAGAACTTGGAAACTTTCAAATCTCTTGCGGCACACAAAAGTATATTTGGCTTATAAAACTGGTTATACTTTCTGGAAACAAGGTAGTAATGAAAAAAAACAAGTTATCTAGAAAAATATTAGAACTTATGCTTATGTTCCGTTAGTTAAATTTCTAAGGGTTTCCTGTGAGGATTGTTTTCTGTAATATAAATTATGTCATACAACATACACACTTACTCCTTGCTATTTTTCATAGGGGGGGACATTAAATACCAAGAAACAAATGATTCCATCTCTCAGTCTCCCTATTAGATAGCAACAATAATGACAGGAATAGTCTTCATTAACATATTCATGCTGAATTACATCCTCAGGCTACTTTCTGATTTTAGATATACAAGGCTTCCCCAGAAGTCCAAGCTAATTTCTGTAGTTAGCAGATTTTTAAATGAGAAGGAATGGGCGGGAACAAATGCAGTAAGTTCTGAGTCTGTCTGCTAAATCTGCTGTTTGTCAGAAACATGTTTAGTGATGATTAATCAACAATGAGTTGACTATACAAGAGTATAGTGCCATTTATGGTTCCTGGCCTTCTGATTTTGAATTCTAACATGGCAGGAAAACTGTGTGTTTGTAGTAGAGGTAAGCTTTAGAATTGAATTACTCCTAAAATCAGTGCGTGAGTAAGTTCAGGGAAGTACCTGGAAGTGCATCTATAGGTACAGTATGACCTGGCATTTCATAACTTTTTTTAGTGTTCTTCTCAGTACAACTCTGCATCTCCTGGGCATTCTTGTTATAACTCTTTCTCGTAAGTTTTTTTCTATTCATTGGTGCTTCTGACACACAAAACGGACTTTCTCTTTCCTTACCAAACACACAGCCCGTTTGCGTATAGTAGTACACCAACGTAAAGAAAACCTTTTGCTCAGTTTTGGGCTTTCTAATTGCTGATGAGAGGAGGAAATGGCTTAATGTAGATTTCCAGACTGAAAAATTACTGTAAATAGCCTTTAGAAATTCTGTGTTTATTATCACTCAGTGACTTCCATATCACATTTTTTTCCTTTTACAATAAGAAATGTTTACTGCTAACTGCCAACACTATGTGTGTGACCTACAAACCTAAAGTCAAGCTGGATTCTGTCACCAAAAGCCATCACATCTCATCTTTGACCCCTTACTTAGTGATATAAGCGACAGCAGAATTTATAACCTAGAACTCAGATAAAATAAATATATTCTCCTTATGGTATGTGTGCATCCTGGTAGAGTCCAGCTCCCTTTTCCATGCACAGATACTGAAACAATTGGCAAGGCCAACAGATGCACATGAATACACAGAAGGAACCATCCTATTATTAAAGAACTTTGAAATAAAGGTGTCTCACAAGGACTTTTGCAATGAAGTTTTTCCTTTCCTTCTCTGAACCCACCTGTTGTTTCAAAATGGGGCTTAATATCTCCTTTTGTAGGCAGATATTGCAAGTCATAAGGTTTGGAGTAATGGTTCACATCTATTTGTGGAACAGGAACGCATGGAAACAACAGATTGTGTAACAGGGCTGCATATCTCCAGGCTGCCAGGAAAACATATCAGAGCAGGACATGTATGGAGTCATCCACATCTTCTTTCTGCACTTGGAGGACCTGGAGAGACTGTGGCACCACAGACATTCCAGGAGGACACAAATTACAGGTTGGCAAGTGCGGAAGAAATCACAAGTGGAGTTCAACTATTACACAGGCCAAATAGCAGTAGGAGCTGCAGTCAGCCAAGGAAACATCACCTGCTCTCAGGGCACATAGGTGTTGTCCTTCTCATCTTGTACCTACTTCTCTGCATTAAGCCTGTATACTTATGTCATAGCAGAACTGTAGAATTCTGAGAGGCAAAGCATGGCATTGGAGGAGAGGTTTGGGAAGTAGATAAGTGGCAAGGATTAGTTACGGAAAGAAAAATGATGGTGAATGCCTCACCAAAGAAAGTTGAAAAAAAGACAGATGGAAGTGAAATATTTTGGGAGTATGATGCAACATTTTATTAGAATTAACTTTCTGACTACATCTTCCACATTAATCTAAGAAACTGTCAGCATTTTATGTCCAACATAGAGAAAAGCAACAAAACCAGACAATGAAGTATTTCTGAAAAGGTGTTCACAGGGACAAACCCTGTGCTCCAGAAAATAAACATCTGGAGATGTACTTTGTTATTCCACAGTGACAAAGAAATTGATGAAGTGTCCTGTGTAGTGAGACAGAGCTAGCACACCATCTGCTAAGCCATAGGACACACCCCTTTTGGAACCCAAAGTCTGCCCAGGAAAACTGTAAGGGTATGAATAATATTCCAGCATGTGAATTATATATACTTCACCAGCATTGTGCATTGCAGATAAATACTGAGCTGAACAGTTTTTTTCATAGAAATTTCTTACTATTACAAATTAAATGGTTTCACACTCATGGTAACAAATACGTTTGTGATTTTTTTGTGCTCGGCACCTTCTTCCAGATTGAAATAATAGGAAAGATGATCTGGAAGGAGCCTTGACACCAATCAGAGAGAAATGGCCAAGCTGTGTTCAGAGCTAACCTGATTTTAACTGAGAAATTTTTGTTTAGATTCCCCAGAGATCATTGATGCTACACAAGAGAAAATTTTCTACCTCGTGAGTGTAAAATTTCCTACATTTGGGGTATAAAATTTAATTCAAGATCATTGAGAAAAGGGGTAGAATAGAAAATAGGAGAAAGGGAAGCAGTTATCTAAAGGAGATTGTGCATGTTCCTAGGACAGGTGCCGAGAGGAGTGATGTTAATGTCTATAAATATACCCATGGTAGCTTTAATTCATTTATTTTAAGTCCTGATGGACTGAAGAGCCTTCAGACTAGACTTCACAAGACCTCACAGGTCATTTGGTACTTGGGCTTTTGATTCTGGGCTGGGATTTGGCAGGAGACATTTACTGCAGTGACTGAGACAAGCTGCATTCACGGACTCTGTGTATATGATATCTTAGAGAGGAGAGGGAAAAAGCAGCCTGTCTGGAGCTGATGAAGTAAAATTAAGATTTATGAACTGAGTAATTTGGGAAGGTCTCATTTTGTATATATATTATGACTAGCAATGCTGAACTCCTACCCAAGGGCTCCAGAGTGTATATAACTTAGTTCTCACTGTGTGTGCTGTTATTCTGTCTTGATAGATGAAGACATGGAAACAGAAGAATTGGATATGCCCTAGGGTATTAGGAAACTTGGTAGCAAAACACTGCAGAAAATCTGCCAATGCTTTCTTTCCAATGACAACTGCAAACTTCACACAGGGGTGGTCGTTATATACCTTACTCACAAGGTCCATCTGATTTATGTCGTTTATACCTGAGTCTTAACAGATGCATCAGATCAGAGCCATGCCACCATCTCTGTCAGGCTTCCACATATTTGCTTCATGATTTTTCTCTTCACTATCATCTCCTGTATCTTTCAATACTTCTTTAATGAGCACAAAAGGTGGCTTCAACAGGGTGGGACTAGCTCAAGCCAAAGAGCTTAGGTGGCCAAGGCCATCCAGACTGGTGTGGTGTGAGGTGTTGTAGGACAGAAGGAACAGGGAGAAACACTGGAGCTATGCAGGGACTGGCTTTTGTAAAGTAAAGGAAATTCCATAATATCAGTTTTGTGCCAGAGATGCTAATAAATGATTTTACAGTTTTCTGTGATGAAAAGAGATTGCAATGTAACACAAGTGACTTATCTTGAAGTGGAATACTACAGAGTACTGTGTTTCAAGCAGAAACAGAAGACTATTTTTAAAATTAATTTTAAAATACAAAATGAAAAGCAAGAAAATTCTTGTGGGATTTTTATCTTGGTGTAACTATTTCTTAGGCTATAAATGAAATATGTTTGGTTTTGGGGAAAGACACAAATCCATCAGCAGAAACAATAGGCAGAGAAGGATGTTTTGTCCTTGAATCACTTGTGCTTTTCTATGTAAAGCTATATTTAAAAGCATTTAATGAGAAAAAAAATCTGTTTATGGATTCATTTGATACCAAGTGTCAGTGATGAATGGTCAGCTGCTGTCCAATGCCCTGGCTTTCATTATTGAGTTATTTAAATACGTGTATGTGAGTACTAGAGAGAATTTTCATGTTTATTGAGAGGAAAAAACGTCTCAGATTTGGAACATATGGTTTTTAGTTCTCACTTCCACTTCAAAATCAAGGCTGTATTGTGTTTACAAAGGACATCTGATTGGAAACTGCAGCAGAGGTCCCACCTTAGAGGTAAAATGTACCTTTAGTTCCCAGGGGGATTGAGCAAATAGGTCTGCCTTCACTTTAGTAAAGTGATCAATGAAAAGTAGCCTGAAGAAGAAATGTAACTGCACCCAGTCGATGCTTGAGAGGAAATAGAGGGGACCTTCAGATTTTACTTGTGGCTGTGAACAAATCTCTCAGGGCTTGCTTGTTAGTGTGTCTCAAGCAGCACAGTGGCTCTGGCATGTTTGTATGCTCTGAATCTCAAACGAGAAGTGTAGAAATTTGTGTGCAAAGTATTTGTCTTTTGTATGCAGGAAGGAAGCCCACAGACCCTATAACCAGACAAATTCCCCCAAACTGGAGATGCTGTATGCTGGTATGAAGCAATAGTCCTACTGGATGAATCAAAAGCTTGAGCACAAATGATCAACCCTGCTTGTTGATCATTTCATTGATATGAAAAAAATCTATATTTTAGCGCTCAACTCCATACTCCACTTACTACTTTCCAATTCCATTTTTCCACCATTTTTTTCAACTGTTGTTTCTTATCAAACTATACCATTTTGCTTGTATATATTAAGATTTATCACTGAATTCTGCTAAAATACAATTAATAAATGATCATAAAGCATATATTCTATAAAGCTGAAGGAGCTTTCTTCTATTTCCTTTTTATTGTGTTTTTATTTTTCTTATGCTAGGCTATTCTTTGATTTATTATTTTTCCAGTTCTAAAGATATCGTTAGACCATGGATATTATTCTAAATTTGAAATATATTATTCATTAGTGTTTAGTATAGGAATGGACTTTCAGAAATAATTGTTGGCCTAGGTAGTACTGCTCATAGGATATTTGGGTCACCATCATCATAAATATTTTTTGTGTGATTGGGTCAAGCTGGAGTTCCTAAGTGAGTTGTACAATTCTTTGTGTTAAACTGACACAGCTGAAGATTGCCAGTTTTTTCTGTGGAAGCTATAACATGCAGTAACAGAAGATTTACCCTCTGGAAACATAATTGAGCAGTACAGACAGGTAGAATTGTCATTCCCCTCTAGCTCACCTACGGGCTGTTTAGCAGAATTTTCTTTTAAACCCATGTCTTTTTTTATTTCATACCTGGTAGATCAATAGATACAGGCAAGTTTTCTAGACTTTCTAGTGGGTGACTTCTCAAAAATTTAGTTTAGTTATGAAAGATGCCACTGCAGACAGTCTTTTACTTTTGTTATTAATCAAGATATCCTCCACGTTAGCCAGAAGGAGAGCACGGTCTCAGGTTTATTAATGATTTCTTCCAGATATCCTCCCCTCAGTCTGCTATGGTCTGTCAAGTCTACAATGAGATGAGTGCATGTCAATACCTTCAGACTTACGTCCACTCAATATAATGAATTTCATAATGAATGACAAGTGCAGACAGAACAAGGATTTTTCTGTGGGAGAAAATAAATATTATAGAGCAAAACTATCATATGAATCAAGTTACCTTTGCACAGCTTTAATATGACATAGGAACACAAAACAAATTACGGACAACTGTTGAGCTTTTGACGGGGTACCTTTCCTTCTCAGACCAGGGTAAGAGAGCAGAGGAGGCTGCTGTTCTGCTAAGTTCTTTATTTCATAATCTCATAGCTTTCTTGAAGGCAGAGTTCGAAGGGGGTTACATGATAAAGCCAAGCAGCAACAGCAAACAGCAGGCAAAACCAGCTGCTTCTTCTTCTATATGCTCTATATGCTCTATATACTCTATATGCTCTATACTCTATATGCTCTATACTTTATATTTTTTCTTACAGAAGTGTGGATTATATTTGCTAACTGACCAATAAGATTAACACACGATTCTAGTTTTTCTTTTCTTAACCTATCCTGGTCTAATTCTAACAGTTGTAAGTCTTACACAAGTGTTACACATGTATTACACAGATTTGTGTATACAGTTTCTATCAGTTCTTATTGTTTATGTGAACACTCTAAAAAATGTGAACAGTGTAATTCTATCTATATTTTGTCTAAGTAAAGAATTCTGTGAAAAGGTAACACTGCTGCAGCAAGAACTGTGTTTAAGGTCTCTGCTACAGCTTTTTAATGTTTAAGGCACTTAGCATGTATTTCTACTTAAAGTTAAAAATCTATATTTCTGTTTCGCTTTGGTGTGGCTTCACGTATCTCAGCTTGTCCAAAGGTTTTAATTCAACCCCTGTGCTTTGGTTTCCCTCTGGGCCTGAGTCTAGAGGAGCTTTCACTCCAACAGACAATAACTGAGTAATTTGCGTAAATAAAAAGTCCATCACAGCTAATTTAGCCTGACTCTAAGAAATAGTCTGAACGCCCTATGTCTCTTACCTCTACTTTTGAAATACCTGCAGCTACCAGCGTTACTGAATGACTGTTATTTCAATTTATATTCTGCTTTCTTTTAAGTCCTAGAAGATTACTTTAAAATTCTATTTTATAACAATCTTTAGTTGTCAAAATAAACATTTTTAATCAAAGTACGGAGGTAGAAGATACCTTATATTTCTCTGGAAAGATCCAACCTGCATAGGAATTTTCATTTCCTTTAGTCAAGTTCAGACTACACAGCACCAAGGTCAAAACCTAGGAGAATGGTGAAGACTTGAATTTTATTAAAAGAAAAGGTGAGGATATAAGAGCTGAGTATATTCCTTAAAACAAGCATCTAAGTAAAAGTCCATATATGATTAGTATAGGCAGTGTGAGGAAAGAATTTTAGGGCAAGAAAGCATGTCATGGAAGGCTAAGAGTCACAAGATATCCCTGGCTGTAAACATTTCGGTTTCTGGCTTTGAACAGCCATTTAATGCTGTTTCATTCATGTAAGTACCTGCATGCTTGTATGTTCCACAGGACTTACAGACTGTAGTGGAATGACTCTAGATAGCTTATGGGAGTAGATGGGATCATTCCATGCAAGTGCACAGAGATGAGCATTATTAAATCTTGGGGTTTGTATTATCATGATATATATTTAAAAAGCAAGGAAGGAGATGTCTTCAGTATGCTGCCCTGAAAGTGGAGATAAGCACTGCAAAAGCTCAGACATACCATAAGATGGATTAGGTCCATCTTACAGCATAGTCAAAACTGCTGAATCTCTCTTCAAAACTGCTGGAAGAAAATCCGATTTATATGGATTGCTACATCTGTTTGTTCATTTAGTAGAGTTGTAAAGTGTGGACTGTTGATAAGAGAAGTTAAAGATACAAGAAAGCTATTCTGATGAAGTGAAACTATTCTAGGAATTTTGGTGGGGTTTTTGTGTTTAAAACATCACTTCTTACTAGACTCTTCAAAAGTTGTTTAGGCCTATTATGGAATGGAAATTTATTGGCCATGTTGCCAAAAAAGAACAGATGTCTTTAATAAATATTTGTTAGGTACTTGGAAGGGGGATATGTATCTATTACATAAAATCTGACAGCAGATTTGAAGCAGTATCTATGGGGGATAAAAACTATTCCCTTAACAGACCTTGCTGGCTTGCTCCATGTCCACAAAGGGGAAAGAGGTTTCTACCATTTTGGTGGCAATTCCTTATAATTTTGTAGAATTTGGCATAAATGCAAAGGAATCTGATGTGCCACTGCTTGAAAAGTTCGAGTGGAAAGAGCCAGCTGTGACTGGAAACTTGTTATCTTGATTCCAGTCCTGGGCAAAGTAACTACTGTCCATGAGTGATTTAGTGCGAAGAATAGGGCTCAAGAATATTTTGTCTGATAAACCTCTCATTGAAGTTGTCCAGGAGACTCAGCTGAGTCAAAATGTTTCTAGTGGTGATAGAAGAGATTCCAGAGGTAATGTTTATGCTTTTCCAATATTTGGAAGAAAACAAACAAAAAGAAACCCCAGTCTGCTGGTAGATAACACGTACTGATGTGATAAATAGCGATTAAAACATGCAGCACTTTGTGTTCAAAAATGTGCACATCCTTATAAAAGCAAGTACAAATCCAGATAAGAAATTTAAGCTGTAGTTGTAGAAATTGGTATCCTGAAGAACAGAACTCTGAAAAGGTTATAGAGATCATTGTGGAAAAGTGATGCAATATGAGGCAAAACCACTAAGTATTTATACACATATAGTCATATAATACATGTTTTGTGTGTCAATTCATATAACATTTGTATCTATGTGAACACATACATGTATGTGTATAGTATAGATAGCATATATATGTGTGTGTAAATCTCTGTAGTACATATTACCACGTATCATATGCATGTATGTGGATGCTTACCCTACCATATAATTAAATATCTCTATATCAGGAAATGTGTAAACAGAGCAACAGTGAACAGAAGTGAAGGGATTTCGTTTGTGTGAGGTTAGAGGGGAAGGTAGCTTGGAAGGTAAGTCACAGGCAGTATGGACCTTCATGGGGGGAAAAAAAAACAAGTTATTGATGAAAGCTTTAATTAAGTAACCCCTATAATAGTGCAATATGTTTTAAATTATGCCTACATCTATTCCACAAAGCCTCTTTGCTTCTGTGCATGTCAAACCAACCTCAAGGAATAAGCACAGGTTGTCCAATTAGATTGAAGGCATTTTAAAGAGAGCTCCCTCTACTTCATTTTCTTTAGAGAAATAAAGACCTGATAAGAACAAAATAAAGGAACAGAAACACCCGGGACACAACAAAACTATGACACAGGTATAAAATTTTTTAAAATGGAATAGCATTCCAGCACTAACCTTCTGCTGGACAGGATAATGGTAAAATTGCTTGCCTGCTGATATGCTCTAAAAAATTCGCTGTGATTTATTACTGAGCAGGACAGAATGTGAAATGTCTTTAATAAGCTTAGTGAGTAACCTACCCTGTTCTTTGTTTAATCATGTTAGTAGTCATTTGAGCATTTAATTACATTTTCAAAGGTCTTAATGGGAATAGCAATATTAGCTTATTACATTTAAATGAACCTGAAAAATACAGCCCAATACCTTCCTAGAGCAGCCTCATCTTTCCAACAGGACATTGGCTTTAACAATTATACGTCTCCTAATTAATGCTGTTTTCAATAGGATTGAGTGTATATAAATATATATGTATAAGAGAAACTTAATGAATATAACCTCTATTAAGAGATTTTTCCGAGGTCCTAAACATATAAATATGAAACAAAACTAACCTAAACCCAAAGAGAGTGAATATAATACAATGTCTTTTTTACTCTCATGCAGTAATATTCATTCATCTAGTTGCAAGCTACCAGGGGACAGATTTATCCCTGTCATAACTCCATGAGATTCAGGAATCTGCAGTTATGCCAGTGATAAACTTGGTCCTAGATTTTCTGAAATTGTGCAAACCCTCAAAGATCCTTGATCTCCAAAAGGCATTTTCCTCATTTAACCGGTTTCTTGCCTAAGAGATACCAAACAATTTTTAAAGGGTTTTGGTTTCTGGTTTTAGTCTTCAAGTCCAAAATGGGAAGTCTCTCAGACTTCAGAAGGTATCTTGTGACTACCAAGGAAACAGACATGTGCATACAGTAAGCAAGACTAATGGGAACTTGTTCTTGCATTAAAATCAATTTCCCTTAGCAATTAAATAAGTCTTTTGTTTTGACTTAAATAGCTAATGATTAGGGATCTCTGTTGAAATATCAGTAGAATAGGAACTAAAATTAATCCAAAATTTGGTTCAGATTTGAAACTGACATTTAGAATGTGCATATTTTTTAGGTTTAGAAACATGAGAGAGGCAATCTCTTCTCATTTGATTTACGCACTGGAATTCTGTGCTTCTACTTGGGGTCAAAAATAATATCAAAAGAAATATATTCTCACACTCTAGAAAGGTAGAATGTGGCTAAGATGGATACCTTGGGATATTTATCCAAGAATAATGTTCTATATCCTGTAAGTTTTGGCATTCCCATAGCCATGCTGGGCAACTCATACTCATCTGCGTGCTAGATTGGGTTTTGACCATATTCTGTTTCGACTTACAGACCTTAATATTTGTACTGTCAAGAAGACCATTGGGAAAGTTTCAGGTCATAAACATGGCTCTTTTGAATTCATCTGCTGCACATTTGGTCCAACATGCCTAAGAAGAAAATATACGACTCATACCCTCTGACTATGAAATATGGCTGTTTTGTTAAACACTATCTACTGGTAGCCAGGAAGTGGAGAAATGTGGGTAGTACATCATGTGAAAGTTAGCTTCTGGCCAAAAGATACAATAATAAAAGAACTGAGCATCCCTATGTGTTGTAATATATATTATAAGAAGGGATTGATTATTTTTTAATGTAAAATGGAGTTTGAAATCTGAAAGCTGTAGTTGCACAGGAGTCACAACTGAAATATTGTGACTCTCACGTATAGACTGATTTCAGGCAGATTTACCCTTTTCATTACCGTGTGTATATATATTTGATTACAATTCAGACATCTTTCAGCATATGTGGGAGAAAATCTTGTGCAGCCTTTTGTGCCATACTCCCTATAACTAAGTTTACAGTGATTAACTTTTGTGAGAGCTGAACATAACCTTGCTTGGGAGCCTTTGGGTCAGCTGTTGAGGTGCAAACTGGGGTTAAAGGAATTCCTGCAGAGAGTGGGGGAAAGAGGGAAAGAGTTGAAGCTGTTAATAGATGCTTTCGAAAAGCAAACTGTAGCTGTAATGGAAAGAAGCTTTTCCTGTGAGGGAACAGACAAATGTCGTGAGGTGGCTTAACTTTTCACCTTCAGACACATTCATTACTTACATTGTGAGCACATGGTCACTCACAACATGTTATGTAATGTCTCTGTGTAATATTATTGAGAAAATAGGACAGTGCAAGATTTCAGGTAGAAGAGAAAGCACAGAATTTCAGTATTTTCCAGTTTTTCTCCATTGTT
Organism: Corvus cornix cornix; assembly: GCF_000738735.6. Taxonomy (NCBI): domain Eukaryota; kingdom Metazoa; phylum Chordata; class Aves; order Passeriformes; family Corvidae; genus Corvus; species Corvus cornix. The sequence continues at coordinate 84,414,807 of NC_047056.1, read as the reverse complement.
TTTGGAGTTTGTGCCCAAAGAAATGGAAAAGGAATTTTGTTTTGAAAGTATTAAAAAAATAAGGAAAACAAAAGTAAGCATTGTCAGCAAACAGAATTTTTCATGAAAGAAAATTCATTGATTGTATCAAGTGTCATGAAAAGTAATTTTTGATTGATTAAGAAAGTCAAAGGGAGGGACAAGGTAAGCAAATCAAGTACTTGGTGCTGCTTATTTTCAGCTGCCTTTTTTGAAAAAATACCCCTTCCTGTTCTCAGTGCTGTGAAAACATAAGGATTTTATAGCTAATGGAAAATAAAACAATTTAAAGGGAATAGCAAACTGGAAAAATATCAGTCTCTCCAGACGAGTAAACATTCCAGTATCTCTTTAAGGAACTTGTTAATACATTTGTGCCAAGTAATACTTTAGCTTTATATATAAATAGTAGGAGACAAGCAGCTGTAATACTTTTAACTCTTCCATAATTTTGCACAACACAGTCTTCTCTTGAAGAAACACTTCCACTTTGCAGAAGGCTGATCCTCCCACTTTGACAATATCTGATTCATTCATACAATATGCTTGAACACAAATGTATCACAGTGTTCTGTTCTAAGTAATTTTCATTAACTGCAATTTTATAGCCTCTGCTCCTACTGCGACCCAGTTAAGTGTTTTCAAAGGTCACTGCCATGTCCACATCAAGCAAGCAGTATATAGGAGTTTTGTTCTTTGAATCAAGCGCAGCATCGAGAGGGGAATATAGGTGGCTCAAAGGCTCATTTTCATACTTGCCACAGCACAGAAGCAAGCAGTAGGTGTCAGAAGACACTTTTTGCAAGCCTTTGCAAGAAAGTCACAGCTTAAATTAATTTTCAAATATGCTAAGGTTTCAAGTTCTTTCAAAATAAATTGCAGAGCCAAATAGTGTCTAGGAAACTGAACCAGTCACTGGTGCTATACATTTGAAAGCAACACAGCTATATATTAAAATAATGATAAACTCATGGTTTCTTTTCTTTGGTTTTTTTTGTATTTATTTTTGCTTATATAATTTATATCTCATTTATCTACAGTCTTAGTTCTTCTGGGTTTTATCTTGTTCTGTAGGGATATCTCACCCATTACTGACACTATTGTAGTGGCTCAAACATATCCATGTGTAAAACAGGTGTGATAATTGCAAGAGTACCTGAACCAATTCAAAGTCAAGGCATGATTTCACTGGTTGTTCATATACCTGTGTGTGCTCCTGTGTGAAGAATCCCATTTTATGCTAAATACAGACATATCCCCTGGCCAGCTGGTGTTAGGCTCATTTCCAGCTCTCCTGAGCAGCTTCTGTATTATGTTAACCCACAGCTGCAAGCTGCACACTCCGTAGAGTTTCTGTTGATGTTTCTAGCCTTTGAATGTAACTAAAACCAATGCAAATGGTCAGACAGGAGCCATTCCCAGCAGGAGTTAAGGTTGGCATCCCAAATTACACTGTCAGCCTACTTTTGACCAAGAAGCACCCACTGCAGAATAAGTCCCTTCCAAGTTATGTCAATGAGCATGCATAGCTGGCTTTAAAATGTTGAAATTTTGTGTATAGACATTCAGGTTTGAAGCTAGGGCCTGCCCAGCCCCCAGTACAAACGTGCTGCTGCTGTGCCCCAAGCTAAGCAGTCTGTCCAGAAGCAGGACCAGGGCCTGTGAGGGTTATCACATCTTCAGATACTTCCTTCTGGGCAGCTGCTTAGGCTGTCCTTAGGAGAGATCAGTCCTGCTTGAAAGGGCTCTCCACTCCTTCATCAGTTATTCAAGCAGGAGGTTAGTGCACTGAGATGCTGGGAGAGAAGTTGTTTTGGGGAGAAAAAGAAAACATCTCTAACCATTAAGTCTAAAATGCAAACCCTACTCTATCTTTGTTGTAGGACTCTACTTTCTTTTCCTTTCCAGCTATTTTTGTGATTTCATATCTGTTACCTCTAAGTACCAAACACTTTGCCTTCCTTGGGGAAGTAGGAGCTCAGAATGAGAAAGATCAGAGCATAGATGTTTGCACATATCTTCCAGAGACAACTTTCTTACAAAGACAGCCAGGCTAGAAGGAAACCTGAAATAGGACAAGGAAGCAGAGAAAAGTTTGGAGACTTTGGGTTTACAAGTAGAAAGTTATGTTTTAGCAGGAAATTATTGTAAAATAAACTGCTTTCTGTCAGGGATCAGCTGCACTGACCCCTGGGACATGGACTGGTGGCCTCAAGGGGCTCAAATAGGATTCTGGACTGGGGGCAGGAAGGGAGGAGCACCAGAAACTTTGGGTGGGGGTAGGCCAGGGCTATTGGTTCTCTCAGGGCCATCGCATCTCTTCTAAGCAAACTTTGTTTTAATTTCAATTGCACATTGAATGAGCTGTGAGTTTTAGACAGAATGAGGCCAGTGGATGCACTACTGTGAATGTATTTAGGTTTGTAAATGAGAAGAGGGGTAAAGAGATACCAAGCTACCAAGAGATGCTTACCAGGGAGTAATAAAGGGAAAGAGTCTGTAGAAAACATGTGGCAATCATGGCTCAGGGACTTTTGCAGAGTCTGTGACTCTGGCTGTAGCAAAGCAATGAGCACGTGAGGAAGGATGGGGCAGCTGGATGGGGCACAGCAAGAGGCAGGAAGGCAGATGACACTGTGGATGCAAAATAAACAGCAAAACAAAAGTGCTCAGAAAAGCAGCCGCTACCAGAACAAGAAAACCAAACTTTCCAGAAGATGCCTTGGCAGCAGTCGCCCTGTGGCTAAGCACAAGCTGGACAGAGAATCCTTCCACCTCCTTCATCCCATTTGCCTCCAGCTCTGTCTATTCCACCCCTGATTCCTCAGCTGTGGGGCTGTTGCCATCACAGTTATTAATTTTACTTTCTCTTTTCTCCAGTTCTGCTTCTGGCTTTCTGTATGCTGCATAATTCAGTGAAAATGTTTGCAATAAAAATCAGCCAAAAGACAGAGCTTCAACTAGTATTTCATAGTGATGGCTACAGCAAATGCTCTCGAAACACTGTAGAAAGAAATAAAAATGCACTAGCAAAGGACTGTAATTTTACCTGAGTACTATAACCAGCATAGCTTAGTTGTACTGGAAAGCTGAACAATAGACTAGGCTACTGCAGGAAGCTGTGTCTACTTATGGGACTGATAAATGTTTGAATTATTACACCAAATTGTTGAGTTTAGGCATTGTCTAACATTGTGATGAGCACTAGGAGGCAATAACATTTAATAACTAGCAAATTGTTTGAAAGTATTTATAAAAACAAAATAAATTGCAAAACCAGAAATGCTTGCTGTTTCAAAGATTAAATTTAGAAATACTTTTCCATATGTTATTGAGTGAATCAGGAAAATAATACACCTACATTTTTTAGAAGTTTTCATGACTAGTCTAATTATCTTAAATATGTTCATCTGCTATAAGGAAGGTGGTTGTTCGTTTTTTTTTAATAGCATTTACCACCAACCGGTCTGAATGGAGATGAGACTTCCTCTGGCAGAAGAGTTCTGCTCTGAGAATAGCCTGCTCCCAAAGTGAAATAAACTCTACTGGCAGCAAAGATGTTTTTGTTCCTGAAAGTGTTTATGCTAAAGATTTTGCTGGCATTGCTTTGTCACAGGAGGATGTTAAGTAAAGGTGTTAAGTGAATGTGAATTAGTTTAAGTGCACAAAAGCCTTGTTTAGGTGCTCCTTTTGAGAGTCAAAGTAGTGAAGAATTAAGACAGCTTTGTTTGTGAATGAGGACTGTGCCTTAGGGATTAATACATTTTTACTGATGCATTTTTATTTCGCATGTTTAGTTAATTCAGCTTAACTTTCCTAACCATACTGGTGCAGGCAGATCTCCAGGGACAGAGAAACGAGGCACTGTAGAAACCTATTCAACTACATTGTCTAAGTGATGACAGAATGAAAGATGAGTTAATTGGGTGCAGATTTTTATTTTTGGTAAATTTGAACAAGCATTGGTTTTGTGTACATAAGCATGTTGAGGAAAGTTAAGTCAATTTAAATGAAAGAATGGATTCAGAACACATTAAATCACTTTGCCTGAAAAGTCCCCACTATGACCCTTTCATTTTGAATAGTAGGGCAGAGGGTGACATGCTGTTGTAGCTACATGTAGCTTGACTTTCCTGGTTGCATCTTTCTACATCAGCTCTAAAGATGTGACATGAATGTGTCACACCAGCATCAATAGATAGTTTACTTCTCAGTCCTTAATAAGAGTAGCAAACACCAAAGTCCATAAATGCACTAATGTGGATTTTTTTCAGTCTAATTTTTAAAACTTTGTGCTCCTGACAGGTTTGGAGTGTATTCATGGTCAGAGAAATGTCTGAGGGGTTATTTTCCTTTTTAAACAATATTTCTTGTTCAAGAAACCCTGGGAACTACTTTTTCACTTTGATATTTTAATCTGGCTATGCTGACAGAATGGGTTAAGGCACACCAAAAGTGCCTCCAATAATCATGGTTAATGGGCAGAACATTTGCACTGTTTTGTGGTTTAAGATTTTGTATATGCCTATTTGTTTGGTGTCATCACACTTGGTTACCCTGGGCATCTAACCTGGGTATCTACACTTCTCTTGGCTCCATTCCTAGACAGAAAAGAGAAAAATAAGCTTTCTCGAAGAGCAATTCAGGGAATCTCTCTTTCTCTCTATGGTACAGCAGTACCCAAGGGGATTACCTGTGTGAATAGCCTCTTCCCATTATACAGATTACCTTTCTTCCAAAAAGTAACGCAGAAAATCAGTCTTAAAAGCTTGTAACCATTTTAACCACTAGGTCTGCTAATGACCATGTGCCTCATTCTTCACTGACAGCAAACAGTGCCATCTCTGATTGAGGTTATCATGTCATATTTGATTAGGTAATGCATGATCTTTGTCACTGTGTCTGGCATCAGCTCTCATCTTAGAGGGAGGTTTATGCAAAGAACTGTAAAATAATGATATCTTAATTCTACAGCAACTCTCAGTTGTTCAGTTAAATACTTGGTCCTCAAACTGGAGAAATGTCTAAGATGCTGGCTAATCAGCTGAGCACATACCGCTGTTTACTCAGGCTTTCAACAGGAAGCAAGCAACGCAGCGTGAGATTAGAGGCTTGATTAGCTGTTTGATGCATAATGTATAAGATTGCCTCTGAGGATATGGTCTTGTAGAGCATGGGACTGCTTTTTGAAGAGAAGAACAATATATTTGTATTGAACCTGCTTTAGCAGCTTCAAAACCTCCCTGCTAGAAATGGAGCCTGCTGCAAGAGCAATAGTTCTTCTACACAATCTACAATTCATTGATAATAGATTTATACCCGCAATATGCTGAACTGAGTGCTTATATGGCAGAGCACTTGAAGAATTTGCAAAGGTTTTTAGGGTTTTTTTAGTACTGAAATTCAAGAATGCCCATGGTTTTACACTGATTTCAAGTATCAGAAGGCCATTTCATACTTCAGTAGTTTCAAAGACAAGTTTCAGTGCTGGTGTGTGGCAGACCTCCAGGTACTGCCTGACAGCAGCTGGGCAGACTTTGGGTTACTGACATGCCTCCTGTAAAATGGACCGTTTGAACTCAGAATACACATTGGCAGATGAAAACAGGACTGGTTTCTCTTCAAGTTTAACAATTCAGATTCAGAAACTACCAGTGCTGCAGAAGTTATTACAACAGTATTATCCAGAAGGAAATTACCTACAAGATGGAGAATGGACCTGTTTTCTTCCTCTTCATATTGCAGTTCTTCATATACATTTAAGAACTGTAAAAATCATTCTGTGGTCCATTTTTGCAACCTCTTAACAGAGGGAATAGAGGGTTTACCTGCTTCTTTTAGTAGCAAAGAGGTGTGATGAGTCTCAATAATGCATTACTAGATCCTCTAATGGGAAGAAAGCCTTAGAGCAGTGCCTGAGATTACTGTTTAAGAGTTTGCTGAAGACTCCCCTAAAGGAAGCTGATCCTTTCCCCAGATACTGCCTGCAGTTCTGCTTGTTGCTTCCACTACATGTGACAGATGGTGTTTAATGATGTATATGTTCCTTATATGCAGCATACCCAGAAATTAACCTTGTCTGGATTGCTTATGACAGAAAATGTTAAATTATCACTCAGTTATGCCAGAAAATGTTAAAGTATCACTCAGTTATGCATACTTGCTTTCCAGTGCTGCTTTCATTCCTTCTCCTTTAGTTATATTTTGTGCCTCTAAAAATACCGTTTGCGCTTTTGGTGGCTGGTAGCTTAGATTTTCCCTTTTCCTTTTCGAGAGTTAGAGGATAATTATAACACATGTTCTTCTGTAGTTAAGAGTGAACAGAAAGTCTGCTAAACTCTATACAAAATTTACTACAATGCTATTTTTGGATATCTATTCTTAAAACTTCTTGGCTTAAGCTATTTAAAGAGTTGTAACACTTCTCAGCATTTTACTTCAACTTTTACAGTGGTTATAGAGCTGATGGAAAACTGGCCCTGGTTCTTCTTTTTCGTACCATTATTCTACCACAGCATTACCGTTCACAGATTCTCATCGTCATTTTGGACACTGATATGAGTTTTCTGCTCAGTAACAAAAATAAATTGACTGATGAAAAATTGAAAGCCAAATTACACATACTAAGCAGAAAGCTAGTGCAGTTACTTTGATGTAACACTGAGATCAGAATTTAGGTTCTTCCTGTCTTTCAATCAGAAAATGCTGTTGCCATCATAGCTAGTATAGAGGTAAATTAACTCAGTGTTTCATAACACTGAGGTTTATCTAACAAGTTGAAATAAATAATCCACCCCTTCAATACAAATTAAAAGTGTGATGCTGTGTTTTTAGAAGCACATGTCCAGCTCTTTCTCTGGTTTTTCTATCTTTAGCCTTGGGTCTTGGAATTGTACTAGAAACAGGACTATCTATGACTCAAGAAGACAGAAGCAAACTAACCTTTTTCTCAATTTCAGTACAAATTAAAAACTGGGCATGCAGCAGAGTTTACCTAAAGTTATTAGAGAAAAAAAATAGAAAGGCTACTAAAAGCTTCTGGATAAAATATAGTGGGAAATTGCTGCAACTACAAGAAGGAGTATGTAAAAAGTTTACAGATGATGAGCATGTGTAAATGGCACAAAAAATCTTATTGTAGGAAAACAAATAGGGGCATTTAGGGCACAGCAAACATAAGACTGAAGAAAGATGTGATCCAGACTGAGGCTGACCAAAGCAGTAACAAAATAGAATTTAAAGTAATATTGCTACAGGAATAAGGAAAAATAGAGTACCAAAATTAAATCAGAGCAGGGAAGAGGACTTCAAAAAACTATTTTCTTGGCCAGAACCATGGAAAATGGAAGCACAAAGAATTTATTTTGCTTAAGTGCAGTTTGTGATCTTATGCCAGGATTGCATTGCTTTCAATGACAGAGCTGAGAAAAGTTGACAGTTGTGGCTTATGTGGTGAGATCTACCAGGCAGCACATTTTTCAAGCTGAAAAATGGCACAAACCCTGGACTGGTATCACAGGAAACACGATGAGTGTAGAACAGCACTGGTAGATGCATTAACCACTATCAGTACTGCACCCATTTCCCCTTTCCACAGACAGAAAATCAGAATGATAAACTTCAAGAAAAGCAGTGTCAGTGAAAAGAAAGCTCAGCCAGGTTACAAGTAGTAGCAATAGTAGTAACAATAAGTAGTATGATGGAAATAATAAGTAACACCAGTAGTAATCATAAAGGCAAAAACTTCTAGATACAAGTGTGCATATTCATTGTGTTTTCATTTGATAAATTGATGGCAAAAAAGGCAAACATATGTACTGAGCTACTATCTTAATGCTTTGTCACTATTAAATATATCCTCTTAAAAAGAAGCCCACAAAGAATAGCAGACCTTTTAGGAGGAAACATTGCACAGACCTTGTCAGGAGTTTTATGAGGGAAGGCTAATTGTCCTTTCCTTCCTTTATTTTGCAGCACTAAAATCCAGTGATACCTGCCTTCCCTTCCAAAAGGCTAATGAACATGTCCTGATATTCATTTGACGTTTAGTGACGACAGCAATGAAGCACCTTCCCCATCCCCTGTGACCTTTGTTGTCAGGACTGCTGCTCAGCATGGTATGCCCGTTTGGAGGGATGTGATCCAGGGCTGTGCTGACTCAGCATATCCAGTGGGACAGCGTGTGCACTTACTGTCACACAGTGTGTGCTCACATGTTCTGTGTCCGAGGCAGACAGGATTTGCTCTTTTTTTGCAAGAGTTTTGCATAAATTAAATCTAGGTATTTCCTATGGGGCATGTTCCCAGCACTTATTCTATTGTAGATTGTTCACATCCCTTGCTTTCTAAGGCAAACTTCTCAGGTTTGTTTATTTTTCCACAGAGTTACGTGGTTACATTTGCATTGCCCACGTGATTGACGAATCCATAGTCCAGTTTTGTGTATTCCTTTCAGTACAACTCCTTTACATTTCCCCTGCCAGTGGCCTGGCACTGTATCCCTTGTTGCAAGGGAAGGAGTGAAAGATGCAGAGCAGTCTGGCAATGTGAAATCAAAGGATGGGTATTTGAAGTCAGTTGTTGGCATAGTCTCTTTCTGTGTATACCATTAAGGCATGTCACTTAACCTTTTTTTTTTCATTTTTGTTTCCTTTCCTTTAAAAACTTGTATCTAATATCATCCAGTAATTAACACTCAGTAAGTTTGTGTGTATAGTCATTTGCAAACTGAAAATTCTCAGAAATGGTTTGTATTGTTGAGTACTGACTGAAGCCAGTGAAACCTAGCAGAAATGCTGTATTTCCAGCACAGCCATTCCCTGCTGTATCTATTTCTACCAATGCAGATTTTGGCATGGGGGTTTCCTTGTAGCTGCAATGCATGAGCAAACCATAATGTGTTCTATGGTCAAATCAAACATAATGGAAAGAAAGACTCTCATGTTTTACAAGAAATGTTGAACTATATGTATTTTCTTTAAAGATTTTTCAACTGTTCAAGCATGGAGATTGGATTACATCTCTGGCTCCTATGTTTAAAATTATTGCTTAAGCATGCATTAGTTTAAGTATCTTCCCTTGATTTTGGCAGTATATAGCCTGTGTTTCCCATTCTTGACTGCAGTAAAATATAAATTTATAGGATAAAATATAGAAAATAGGTACATTACAGTAAGCTGAAGTTTGCATAGCATTTTGAATAATATTAGTAAGATTGTGTTAATAGAAGCTTAATGCAACTACCAGCACTGTAATTACAGATTTCTAGGAGGTCAGGGCAAACAATTAATACCTTCCAAATGGTGGCTTGGGGTTGAAGAGTTCATATGAACCACTTAGTCCTGCTAATATTCATTCAAAGATTTATATCTCAGAAGACTGCTCTGTTCTTAAGAACTCTCTACAGAAGCAGATTTCCTTTCTCCTTAACCTTCTCCATATGCTGGAAGCTCTCAGAGGACCTCTCACTTATTATAACACCCATTTATTAGGCTCCAGGAGCCCCATGGGACAGACTTTTGTTTTCATCTGTCTCCTAGATGAATCCATGCTAGCAGTAGGACTTGCTTTCAGGCTTAAAATGGCTGTAAAAGTAGATTCAGCAGTCATAGCCCAGTCTGTGCAAGTCTCTGGGCAATGCATTCAGCCTTCTGCCCCTCACCTGGGTGGATGGGAGCACGCTGCCCCTCCCTCCCTCCCTCCATCATGCCTTGACAGGTATGGATAGTCCAGTGTCAAACTTAGCCAGATTTTTCTCAAAGATATTCTTATTTTGAATTCAGTCTTCCATGTAGCATTTAACTCCAGCAGCTAAGGCCAACACTGGCAGGGCACCTGAATGTCACAAGCACCAGACTGACTGGATGGGCGGGGCTCACCCCATACCATCCACCCCGATGGCTGTGGCACCACGGCCAGGACTGGGTGCTGTCAGAAACCCCAACTGTGAGAAGTCCAGAGGCCCCAGATTGAAGTCCTCTGCTGCAGGCTCAACTAAGCCACTGCTGTCCTTCCCTCCTTTCATTCTCATCCCTCACTGACCTCCCTCCAGCCCCTTGGCACAGAGCAGAACTGGCACCATGGGCTGAATTTCTCCTGAAGGATCAGGGAGAAGCTGTAATGCCATGTGGGAAATAGCAATGCCAGAATCATGAGAGAGGGGAGTTGAAGCTTTTTGCAGAGTTAAAAGGGTTTTTAGACCTTCTGATAACATTGTACATGCCTGTAGCTGTGAATCTATACAGCTGAGGTTTGAATCCTACATCTCCTATAAATGCCTGGAACCAATGAAGCCCTTTGCAAAGTTCCACAGCATAAACAGGGCTGGAGAGTAATGGAGCCAGTTTCTGAGATAAAAGAGAGCTCTTATGGGATTAAAACTTCTGCAAAGTCAATACTGAGCTCCTGGATTGCCATTGTCACGTAACATTCAGTGATGCCACAGCACATCTGCAAGGAGTTTCAGCCCGTCTCTGCATTACAGTCATAGTACACCCATCATGCTTGGTAGGATAAGACAGATACCAAAGCACACCCATGAAGCTATACCAATAATCAATCTATTCCATGGCCAGAGACACCAGACAGTGAGAGCAGGGGAATTGAACATCCCTCTTTGAGCCACATATGCTGTTTGTGGTGGTAAAAGACCTGCTTTGTTCTCCTGCATCAACCTTTGGATGGGGGTGAGTGTCAGAGACCCTCTGGCTACTTGCTGGGTTTGACATTTGTTTCCTCTGCTGTTGGCTGTGGTCTGCCAGCATGGCTCCATATGTATTCCAAACACAAAGCAGAAAAAGGAGGAAGCGTGGGCATGCACATGGGTGAAGTTTTATAGGATGTTTTTCAGCTGTAAATTTTTGGAGCCATTTAACTAGAGAATTACTACAAAGTGTTTAGTTCAAGAACTTGATATGAGTTATACAACTACTGTGTTTCTAAAACTGATAGTAATGATGGTGTCACAGAGAGAGTGCAAAAAGCAAGTGACTGTGGGTCTTGGCAGGAGATCAGAAAGGTGTCCTTGGCTGCAGAAACATTGCTGAACCCATACTGGAACAAAATGCTCAGAACTGAACTCTTCCATGCACCAATAATTGCACTGAGGCATGGGCTTGCACTGGCCATCAGGCATGTGTAGAAAGGAATGCCTGTAGACAATGTGCAGTGGCCACATCCTGGAAATGTTATGAGACCTCCAGCAGAAATCTTAATGCTTTCAAGAAAGGGGTAAAGTGCTGATCATTGGTTTTATTTCAGTTTTCATTTAGGAGGGCCCTTACCCCATCCTTGTGTCTTCCTGTCACATGATGTTAAACTAAAATACTTATGGTAGAGTTCAACACCTTGCGGAAAACTTCCTCAGAACATTCCTTTTGGAATCAGCATGCACTCTACAGTCCATCTTGTCTATTCTCATCTCCTTCTGTCGTTGTGTCTTTGGATTTGTTTTTTTATTCTGTCAGCAAGTTCTGAAGGAAGCAAAGCTTCATCCACAGCATACATCTAATCATAATTTACAATTCTCAGAACCTTAGATTCTGCCAATTAAAAGATTTAAGGGAAGGGTATTTAATTTAAAAGGTGAAAGTAATAAACAGCTGAACTAGTTTTTGTAGACCTGGACCACATATCATCAGCTTTCATCTGGTGGAAAAAAGGGAGATAGATAGGCAACCAAGTCTAAAACACCTGGCTTGTACCTGTCTACATACACACCAGTTCTTTAATGTCCAAAAATTTTTGCTTACCTCAGAATTCTCTTTTAGCTTTTACAGAAGAAGATTAAATCCTGTTTACTCTTGAATAATATAAAAATAGACTTCTTCTTTGCTGGAAAATAAATCTGGCTTGTAAATATTGGCTTATTTTATTACATTGAGAAAATTATCAGCTTACGAAGGTCCAAACCGTGGTAAAGAATGCTATTGGCTGACTAATTTAAAATTATCATGTTGAAATCTGCTTAATCATCACCTGACATAGATAACACATTTATATCATGCAATACTGTGATGAGTTTGTTGGAACACTCTCTGAGTGGATCTCAGCTCTCCTACTAATCTTACCTGTGCATACATAGAGTGATGAAGATAGATACGACTGCTGTTGTCAGATAAAACTTGCTTCCTTACTTAAAGTGGTTGCCAGGAGCTTCTTTTTAATTTTTGAGAAAATATTTGAGCTAATAAATAAATCTATGCTTTTCTTTCAAGGTGTTTAGACAGTTGATTCAAAAGTTGCACCACACCAACTGAAGGAATCTAACCCAAAAAAGAAATCCAAAATATCCTGAGCCCCAAGACTCATTCCACGTTAGTTAGAACTTTATAGCTGCTTCAGTATGCTGTGAACTTCTGCAAGTTTTACTGGTGAAATGCTATGTATCTGAAAAAGCAAGCCTTCTTGCTGTTGTAGCGTGTCAGAAATCTCTGGCAGGAATCCTGCTGAGATCATCATGTACTTTTGCTGTGGCAAATGAGTGTATGAAAATTTCTAGGAAATCTGTTCTTATTCACCTCTTGCTTTTACAAAATAATTTGGATTATATTTGTCCTTAGAGATGCTTGAGCTTTTCTCTTCATAATTTGCTTCCCTTCTTCTAAACATTTTTATACAGTGTAGGATTTTAAGAACTCAATTTGTCTAATTTTACATGTTATTGAATGCTGGTTTGTTTGGGGGTTGTTGGGTTTTTGTGAAGAACTGAAGTTGAACTCAGCATTTGCATTTTGTTTAGAAAAGACCATGCAAAGGAGAGCAGCAAAGGGAAAAAAAGCACACAATTCTGATGAAGAAACTAAGAGAGGAACACAGCACAGAACTGAATGGGCATCAAGCTCATGTCCTATCCTTCCCCACACTCAGAAGCAGGTGGTTTCCTCTGGCTTTTCACCATGACATTATCAAGGCAAATCTAGTCATGCTCACAAATCTACAGCATGAGGTGAGAGTGCTGCAAGATGGAGACCTGCGTTCCTTCCTCCTCTGGCTCTCCCCTTGCCCCTCCTCCTCCAGCCTAGTGTTTGCCCTCCTAACCTCAAAAGTAGTGTTGCACTCACTTTTTTTTTTTTTTTTAATCTGGTTTTTTTGGCCTTTGAGTTTCAGAGGAAGTACCTATTAAATTGTCTATGAAATGGAGTGGTTGAGAAAATTTGATCTCATAATATTTACATGAAGTACCATTGCAATAATAACACTAGCTGGTGTTAACAGAAATGGAACCTTTTTAGTCAGGTACAGAAGGAAAAGTTTTATGATAGATGAAGGAAAAATTCTGTAATAATAATCAAGCAGTCTGGAAACTTCTGTCACTAACCAAATGTGATATATTGAGGAGAGTAGTTTTTAAGTTCTGCGTTTTAACAAGGCTCTGTTATCTATATTTACATATTTGTGAAAATAAACAAAGGAATAAAATATATGAAGAAGAAACAAAACAGTGACGTTTCAGAGATGTTTTGGTGTCAATGATATAATGCTGTTAGCTACAGTAATGAAAACCCCTAGGCAACATAAAAGCCATTGGTGCCAAACTGCTGTTAAAATTAGACCTGGTTGATATTGCCTCACACACAACTGACTTGGCCTTATGTGTGCTTCTGTGTTACAATGCATATATTAATGTTCTGAAATTGTTTGGGGATAATTAACGATAGGGGAGAAGTCAAAACCTCAGGTTTAGAGAAAAAAAATCAGAAAAATGCTTTGTTTTATTTCTAAAATTATCAGCTGCATCAGCATGAGAATGCTGCAAAGGAACAAATTAGTATTCATTTCTTCTTAAAAAGTTAGTTTCTAAACAGTATTATATTTCTTTGTCAAAATCCAGGATTTATATTGACAGGGATGGTGATATTTCAATCATAAAAAACCATTTTTTGTAGCTGTTGCATTATCATTTTCAGCTGGGCTATGGAGTGAGCAATCTGACATCCTTTCATGCACATGCGTTGGTAATCTTGGCTTGGTTTATTTCGGACATACTCATGTTCATCTTTCCATGGCTGTATTCAAAGGCAGATCTGACCCCCATGGAGCTCCTGCTATAGTTACTCTGAGTGTTTCCAGCGGAGTGAAACATTGTCTAATATTTTTCCAAAGGCAGAAACGAAGTATGCATTTTTTTCTGATATGGAGATGATGAGAGGGTGAATAGTGCTTTCCAGAAGGTGTTTGCTCTCCTCCCTGGAGCTGTGCTGCACCTGGCCCTGCAGTGCCGTCACACTGAGCTTCTCACGGCACAAGGAAATTCTTTGCATATTTACTGCTGTCATCAGTGTATGAACATCATCCAACAGTACAAATTCACACTAAACCAGTGGGACAGCAAAGAATTTTTCACATTGTACAGAGTTTCACAGAGGGTTTAATCCACGAAAATGTGAAGAGCTCGTTTCAAGCAGATTTTAAGTGTAGCTTAGTCAGTTCCTAATCAAATTACTTGAAAGAGGAAACCATTCTTCTTCTCCTGTTTTAGGGTATAAACCAAACTATACTGCTTGCAATGGCATAATAGCTCAAAGCTGAAAAAGATAACTGGGTTAATGTTGCTGCATGCAGTAGGGAAGCAAAGTCAGTGCTCACAGTTCCTCAACAAGCTTCCAACATTTGCTGCCATAGCCACTGTAGTGAAACAGCTTTGCTATACACTATTTTTTGCATTATGCTTGAGGACTTAGCTTTGCAATGGACATTCTCCTTTCTTGAAATCTGTGCAAAAGCTAGTATATAAAGATTTTTTTTTATATTTGTATGTCCTGTTTCTTTGGCATTGTCAGGTTTTTTCTGCAAGAAGGAGGAAGGAAATATTTCTGTGATAATTCTAATAACATTTTTTAGAATTGTTTGTTCTGTTGAAAAAGCTGGACCACAATCACTTTGGCTTTGATTAGTTTACAGTGGGAAGAAAATACAGTCCTCTGGGGCTTTTTCCTTATTTCTCTGGGCCTAAATCTGTTTTTTCTCTGAGGGTAAAATCAGCCTCAGTGGATCTAATTCTATTGCTATATTCACAAAAGTGATACTAATATTGGGCCTAGAGGTGAGTTTATCACAGGGAATTAGGTTTTGTTGTGTTTTTCTCAGTTGTCTGAACATTCTGACTTAACAGTGCACTTCCCTGTATTACCTTACTGAGAAAAAAAATATCACAGTGTAAGTGCAGTAAAAATATCTATGATCTATCAGAAGCAACTTAGGGCAAGCATTTTTTCTTTTCAATGTCATGTGTACTTCAGCCAGTATAAATTTCATAGGGACAGTTTAAATGGTGACATTGTCAGAAGGGTAGGATTCAGTTCAAGTCTAAGATATTTTATTAACATGCATGTAGTTGGCTGAAGACACACTAAGCACTTTGTTCTGTTGCCTAAAATGAGGGCATCTCCTGACATTCAGAATGTCCTAAAGATTCTTAAACAACTATGTGGCATTCATAGCTCTGACTCATGATCTCTAGGAGTCTTTCAGTCTTCTGGTGCAGTAGCTGGAGGCTGAAAATACATAAGGTGTGACACTAGCAACAGAATTACGTCTAGGTGGGTAAACTCAGCCTGCAGACTTGATCACACATATTCAGTTAGCCAGAAGATCAGTTTGGTTCACCTGAAAGTCTACTTCAAGGGTTGAAGCTATCTAAAATAGGCAATCTAGCACCATTTGAGAAACTCTGGGATATCCAGTCCTTGAGCATGGCACTAGCATCTGAGTTGTCCACCTCAATAATGAGCTCTGATCTCATCCATGTCTAACAATTTGGAGTACGTTTATAGTAACTGAGGCACTGTTGATTTATTTACCATGCATTTATTACTATTTAAGCATGATATCTGGAGCATGCCTTTACCTTCTGATCTCAGCTGTAACATTCAAGATCTTTATGGTTTATTTATAAATTATCTATCTGACATGTGTCTTGCTGACATCACACAGAAGATCCCTAAATTGAAATCTAAATAGATAAGAAAAATTCTGCCCCAAGGTATCTTTCATTGAGTCGTGTTTGATCCACCTGCCAAAAAACCTTTAATTTAAGAAAATGGCCAGGAGGAATATTTTAAGTCTATATCTAATTTGAGACATCATGTCTAGTAATAATATCAATAGTCAGACATATACTTGCAGTAAAGATGTCTGCTTATGAATGATTCAGTTTTTACAGTCACTAGAGAGACCCTTTAATGCTTTTACATTGGTACGAGATTTAAGAGAACAGGTGGAAGAAACTAAGCAGATTTATCAAAGACAAACGTGTCAACAGATATTAACTACAAAAATATTGTGCTTGGTGCTGGAAGTCTCTGTCCTGCACTAGAGTCAAAGGGAGTATTCCATCTGCTTCCCTGATTCTCGTACTCTCATCTGTAGTGCTGTGGCTGAGAGCTTTCAGACAGAAAGGAAGATGGACTTTGGCTAGGACATGCCATTTCTCTTAGGCAAAACAGTTAATTTCCTAATTCCTAACTTGAAATCTAAAACTTATTAAACATACTTCATCCTAAAAATACCTGCTCAGGGCACCATAACCAGCTAACCAAGCTGCAATGTTTGTGTTAGAGTTGCCTAAAGGTGAACTCTCCACCTCATATTTCAAACACGAAGAGTAAAACACAGTTAATGTATGACTTAAAAATAATTGAATTGCACTACAGGTTAATTGGTGGCAATAAAGAGCAAAATGAAGACTGAAGATTACCTGAATAATTGGTGATTCCTATGTTTTTGTACACATAGAACACGATACCTATTGATTATTTTCTTTCTGTAGCAAAAATATATTCCTTGGCAAGTGTATTACACTTCATTGTAAGAAGCATATCTATAAGTCATCAAATTATGATTTGCATCAGTAATATAATAATCATATGTGACATACCAGGAATTTCGGATATGTCAAATTGCTAAGTAAACCAGTCAAGAGGGTTCCCTCAGTCTTGCACCAAGGAAATAACTCTGAAACTCATCAAGGAGCCTCCTCCTGTAGGATATATTTTCCTTTTTTCTGGAAAAACTTTAAACTTGGTTGTGCTGAATAAGGATGTAAAGAATTCTCATTTGCTCTAGATTTGGAATTATGGAGGATGTGGAAATAGTTTTTGATTGTCATTTAGCTATTTTGCATCTCAATATGGGAGAAAATCCTAATTTATCTAGGGCTGGAATGGATTTCATCCCTGGAGGACTAAGGCTTTTTGAATGAGTTGAGGGAGTATCAGTTTCTGCTAGAACACAAACAGGTAAATGAACAATGTTGAGTTGAACCCAGCCAGATCATGGATTATGTCAGTGACCTTTGCATAGCCAAGAGCTGCTCAGCCTGGGCCACTTCTAGCCTTGGAGATACGCAAAGCAGCTGCTGTCTTTTAAATAAGAGACCTGGATAATTACAGGTATTAAGCAGCTCGTGATTTAAAGGTTTGCCAGATCAGATTTTATACATAGGCACCAGAAGACCATCTACCTACCCAATTTTAGGTAGGGTCCTTTGCAGGTGAGGGGAAGGAAATGTAGCGACTCTGTTTTGAATGCCAAACAAGGAATAAGTGTGTTGTCTTCAAAATCGCTACATATGTTATATGTGCATAAAATGTTAGGCAGTAAATTGGATTGGATGCTGATTACATTGCACCATTCAGGATGTTTTTGAAAACATGAAAATTGGGCATTAATCCATGCAGAAGATAAAATGAAGAAGTCTTCTTGAAGCCACAGAGAAAGTTCTCCTTTCCTGTAGACAGTCCCAACGTGCTTTTTTCTCTCACTTTACTAGAGAAGAGAATTCTAAATATATGTCTGAAAACTTTATTTTGTTCCATAAAAGCTAGCTTATAGGGAAGAAAGTGATTTGCATATAAATTTGCAGGTTTCATCTGTGACTGTTTGAGATCTGCCTGGGAAGCTGGGTGGGTAACTGAAAGATGCTGCGTCAGCAGCACACACTTGTTTGTGTGGATGCTGGAAGGAGACCTTTCATTGGAAGTGGTATTTGTTAGAGTGTCTATCTGCAGTGCTGATTAGATATTTGCTACACTGCCTGGAAAAGACAGCAATTCACTGGGAATAATTTTTTCAGGTTAGCAATTGCCAGATACTACATTTTTTCCTCATTTTTTAAGGTTGGTATTTTTTTTTAGAGACAAGCATAGGTGGTGTGTTATAGTAGTTGAACTCCCATCTCATCACATTCATTGGGTTTTCTAGATATGTTTTTCCAGACATTTTCTCACACACCACTCCCAAACCTTTGTTTTAAATCTCATGCTGTCACCTGGATGGATTTTTGACTGGTGGCTGTTCTGTTGACCTGCCTCTAAGATAACAGGTATGGACCACAAAACGGGTTCTTATGAAATGTACCACCTTTTCAAAGAGGCTTAGCTCAAAGGATGGCTTGGATGCTTGGCTCCTCTTGTGCAGTAAAATTGTGTCTGACATCTGTTTAATACAACTACACGGAGTTAGAAGTGAAGGGCAAGCCTGAGGATTCAAGCTGATGGAAACCTTCTGCCAATGCAGTGTGTGTGCTCATGTAGTTTATTAATCTTGTCAGTTGTTATTACCTTTTTCTCTGGATCCTGTTAACTTGAGATTTGTATGTAAGTCATGGAAAAGATAGGTTTTTGTTTTCTTTGTTCGGATATGAGAAGTCTGTTGGCATAAGTCTTCAAAGGCATTAAGTCAGTAGCATCATGGAAATTTGGCTATGATTTGAGCACTTGAGTAGCTATAAAAATTAGACTAGGTTATTTTAACAGGCTATTGTTCCATAATCTATCTCATTTTTCTTTCTATGTTTTTTCTTTTTTCTTTTTATAACTTCCAAGTCATCTAAAGCTACTTAGCTTTTATTCCAAAGTACAGTAAATGCTGTTACTTAGTCTGTGAGACTTTGTAATTTCAACACTATATATCCACTAGATAAGTCAGCAGAGCATAGAAACACAATCCAAACAGTGGAGACCTTTGTACATGGAAGAGTAACACTCTGTAACAGAAAACTTCTCAAAGGTTTATTTTGTTAGAGCAAAATGAAAGAATTAAATATGCTTATGTAATAGAGAACAAAACAGTAGAAAAAAATGATTTTACCCTGTAATTCTTTTATTGCTCTGGTTACCCTTGATTGTTTATTTCCTGTTGCATGGTCTCTTTGCTGTGGACCCTTGGCAAGTGTTTTACTGTCATTTATTCTTTACATTTCCTCTCTTGACCCTAATGACAGGAATAGAGAGTTACTGTCCTAAAGCAAAGCTATGATCAGCACTCATTCATGCTCCCAGAAAGTTCTTCACTGCAGAATCTCACTACATTCATGCTTAGTAGCTTTACAATGTTCCCTCTGCCAGACCTCCAGTCTCATCTTGCTATGATTTTGGGGACAAAAGTCTTGCCTTTATCTCTTACTATCAAAAATACTCTTTGCTCATGCAATGTGGAAAATCATTTTATTACCACTTGCAATACTTGAAGGTAATTTCTATTGTTTTGGGGTTTGTTGCTGTTACTCTATACTACGTAAGAAACACCTTAGTAATAATTTACTGAATTACATTTTATACATTCTTAAATAAGCCTCTGTTATGTTTTGTGTCAATAATCCATATTTTGTGTCATTCCCAGTATTATACAACATAATAGGCTACTTTTTGTTTCTTTCAGTTTGTTTTCAAGGCTGTCTTAACAAGAGCATGGCCTAAAGATTTCTTGATGCTTGATTTGTTGAGGTTTTCAACGTATAAAATGAAGGTTGGGGGGTTTTTTTCACAGCCCACACAGGGGCTCTGTAACCATAATGCTGCTCCCTGTACTCCATCTCCAGCTCAGTAGCATCAAGTGTCTCTTCACCCAGAGCTCCTCTCAGGGTGACACTCAGGTCTGGGAAATGAAGCCAGTGGTCTCTCACCCACACTGTTAATAACTTGGAGAGAAGCCTGCAAGATAGAAAATGAACTGGAGAAAACACGGATTTGGTGTCCTGAAATAATTTGGAGTTGTGATTGGCTCTTAATATCATATCTAAGCCCATAATACTCCATCCAAGACCATGCTTCCTGTATGTGGAACACTTTCCAGACACACTTAAGGAACTACAACTTGCCTCCTATATGTTACTGTCTAAAGTCTCTTTTCTTTGATTTAATATTGGAAAAATGCATTTTTTAGCAACGGGAAGGTATTTTAAGCTGCACAGTTCATTTCAATCACTCTTCTTAGAGGTGGCACTCGGTAGGTTTTAACCATTATCAGTAATGTATCACTACTTTTATTGCACATTATTTAGTGTGTGATACAAATGAACATTGTTATTAAACAGTAGTCAGACCATATTGTCATTCATAACACCACATTTGAAATCCTCTAAATGTCTTTCAGGGCAAAAAGAATAAAACTATTATCACATTACTTGGGCTAAATTTTGAAGGAAGACTGTAGAAGGTGCAAAATTTGAGGAACTTCTGAAAAATGTCACTGAATACATATTTCCACATTTGCAGCTTAACACCCTTCGAAAATGTTCCCTTAGCATTTTTTCAGCCATCACAACAGAAAGCTGAATCTTGGTTTCAGACTTGATTCTGCACTGTTTCCATGCACACATTTCTTGGACTTTAAAGTTTTGTCTTTCATTGTTGATCCTTGTGTGCAAAAATACTTATTATTTCAAACATTAGAGGTTTCTAAAAAAGAGATGATTAGTGCTGTTCTGTATTTATTACTGCCTGTAATGTTATTCTCAGCACTGTAGTAGGGAGGGAGAAATGTGGAAGTGCTGACTGAAACAGTGTCCTCAGCATTTTCCTGGGACATTTACTCATTGAATATCAAGGTGTGTGATGTATAATCTTTTATTTCTTTTGGATTCATTTCTATTACAGATTTGCAAGGACCAAGAGTAGTGAGAAATGGCTCTGTATTTTGATAGTCCACTGATGTCATGTAACCTAATTGACACTTTAAGTATAAGCCCTGGAATTTGCTGATTATGATGCGCAGCTTTTCCGGAATTTCCCATTTCATTGAAATTTTCATACTTTTTCACAGCACTTATTAAACATATTCTGTTATTTTTTTAAAACTTGATTTTCCTTAGGTCTACAAAGAATGTCTGTTTGTGTGGTGACAAAGATAAACCTGCTACTCTTCTGTAAGATATCCTTTGAGAAATTTATTTTAAATATTGTGTGGTAAATTGCATTCTTACACCTTCAAAATCTCAGATGAAGTCAGCAAGAGCTTTTGTGGACACTCATGAGCTAGTTTTTACGCAGTCAACCTGGGAATGAGAGTAGTGTAATTGTGCCAGGCTGGAGCACAAGCATGAATTACGCAGCCTGTCTGGAAAGCCGGGTGAATAATGGGACAGCTAGCCTGAGCTAACCTCTGTGCTGCCTTGGCTGCACTTTGTCAGAACTCAAGTTAGCTCATTTAAAGCTGACCGTGGCAGGCTGACACATGCTATGGTCTCACTGTGTCCTCACACCTTCAAGTGCAGTAAAGACCCTTCTTTGCTATAGCTTACTGCAGTCGATACGTGTTTCTCAACCAGATTTGTTATGGAAAAAGCAGCTGATTTCCTTTCAGGAAATCTTAACCTTACTAATGTTGACAGCAAAACTCTTGTTCATTCTGGCACAGACAGGATGTCACCCCACAAATGCGAAAATTGCTCATGTTTCTGTGTCTCTTAAAAAAGGTAGTGTATTAAGGAAAACGCCTCTGTATTGCAGTGGCAGTCAGGAAGGGATCTGCTTATGTTAAGTCTTTTCCTTACTAAACCAATGGGACTGAAAAAAATACATTTCTATGGCCTTGTGGTTGCTAAGGAAAATAACTCAGAATAGTATGTTTCTGTCTGACAAACTAAAGTCATATTAATTGGGGTCTTTTCACAGTTAAATGTTCAAGAACTTGGTACAAACTCTGCTATGTTCCTCTGTTACTCAAAACAGGGCAATTGCTTCAGTCAAAAGTGAACACATCCAGTTGTTGATTAGTTACAACATGAGAATTGATGTCTTGTTTATCCAAATAATACAAATTCTCTGGTTTTCAGTTTTCCTTTTGCGGTAGCTGTTGCCTCTGCTGTATAAATGTGGTTACCGAAATGTGGTAACTCTATAAATGAGGGAGAGAGCCTGTGGTGATACAGATGCAAAATATGCAAACAACTTTGGCTAAACATAGCTTTACCATAGTTTTGTTATATAAATGTCAACTTAAATGTTATGGAAAAGTTTCTTTTATCTTTATGGACTCTACCAGCTGCACAGTTTTCCCAAGTACAGTTTACATTTATGATGTTGTTTAAATCTATCACATACATTCAACATGCACAGAAGAATTTTTTAAAAGCGAGCTGTTTGCATTTATGCAGTAATTACCCAAGGTCCAGCTTTAGTCTTCCACATGTAAGACAAGTTTCTGCTGACTCTAGGGGGACCAGGAGTCACTGAAGCTGTGAGCAGCAGTTTGATTTTTCCAGAGATTAATGAGCTGAAGACTTCTTATATTTGTTTGTTGAAGAACTGTGGTATCCTGGGATGCATTAGGAAGAGCATTTCCAGCAAGTCAAGCGAGGTAATCCTGCCCCTCTACTCAGCTCTAGTGACCCATATCTGGAGTTCCTTGTCCAGTTTGGGGCTACTCAGGGCACAGGAGATAGGGAGCTCCTGAAGCAGGTCGAGCAGAGGACTATGAAGGGACTGGAGCATCTCTCATATGAGGAAAGGCTGAGAGAGTTGAGCCTATTCAGCCTTGAGAAGAGATGCCTGAGAGAGGACCTCACCACTGTCTAAAAGTATCTGAAGGGAGGGTGCCAAGAGGAGGTTTCCAGGCTCTTCCCAGTGGTGCTAAGCAACAGGACAAGAGGCAATGGGCAAAAACTGATGCACTGGAGGTTTCACCTGAATATGAGGAAGAATTTCTTTACTGTTCAGGTGACTGAGCACTGGAACAAATTGCCCAGGGAGGTTGTGGAGTCTCCTTCACTGGAGATACTTATGAGCCATCTGGACACAATCCTGTGCCATGTGCTCTGGGATGACTCTGCTTGAGCAGGGAAGTGGGACCACATGACCCACTGTGGTCTCTTCCAACCTGACCCATTCTGTGATTTTGTGACCCACACTGTATCATTATCTTACAAATCATGGACAGATTTCACAATATATTTGCCAACTAAAGATTTTTTTCCCCCTTGGAAATTTTGTAATGCCATTCCAGATATTGCATTTTAGCCCCATTTTTCCTCCATATAACTGATATGAGACTTACTTAGGAACTGCAATAATACAAAAAAGGGGCAGTTTTAAAATTATGTTGTATGGTCCCAGCCAGCTCCTCTTTATCAGGCAGGTTGTAAATATATTTTGAAATAGTGGTGTCTCTTTATGTAACAACAATATGCTATTGTCCTGTGGTGCAAAGCAGAAATATTAGGTACTATACATGCAGTTAAAGCATTTGAAGAGCTCAGCCTCATAGTGTAGCTGTCTCTGCTGAACAGATCTGGTCATGAAGCTACAGAAGCCAGCAGATGGAGATTATTCCAGACATATCACCTCAATGTGAGTCATGGAAAATAGACACCAGCATTCGTTAATGCTGCAAACCTGCTTGGCCTGGCATGGGCTGGGTTCAGTGGTCATTGGATTAGAATTTGGAAATCAGAGCTCGCTTCTGTTTGTAACTTCCCTAGTTCCTGAAAAAAGATTTATTCAGTAGCAATGCATAATAAGGATTTAAAAAGTCAAGATGCAAACAGAGCAAGTTAACAGGAATGGTGATTGACAGCCACTCAGAATGTCACACAGAGGTGGCAACAGGGCAGGTTCTAAGGAGCAGGTTCAGGCAAACAAATGAAAATATACATCTTCATAGAGCTATTTCTTAGATTTTGTAAATCATTCACAGTTTGCACCCATGCTGAAAGTATGCAGTTTCCAGAACTGTGATTAGACAACCTGATAGCAGCAGAGTCTGTTCAGATCCACAGTTTGAGGTTCAGGAAGCCCCTGAGCCATAGCCTGCTGGTAAAGAACCAGCTTGGCACCTCCACAGTCTTCCTTTCATATCCACTACCAGCCACTGCTGCAAGGGCTGGACAGGCTTTGGTCTGTGGTTGTCCAGATGGTGAAATGGCAAAGAACTTCATAGCAAACTTTATTCCATGAAAAAGCAAACTCATATGGACTTGAATTACCAAGTGTACTTTTCTTTTTTAAATTCTGGAAAAAATCAAATTATTTAAAGAAACTTTCAAGTGCTTCATTTAGCTGTCACCTGATCCACGTTCAGCCAGCCAAAGACTTCCTGAGGCAACTGGCAAAAGCAACTGAGTGGGAGGGTTTGGAGTTTTTCTTTTTGTCTGTGAAGAAAAATCAACCAAATACTTTCAGTTCCCCTCTCCCCTTTCCTCTGAAGCAAAAAGCTGGATATTACTTCTTGTTAAGTCCTAGAGATCAAATCTACAGTTAGGAAAAAGTTTTTCTGCAGATCAAATTGTCAGGGACTCAGTAGGTATTTTGGCTTTTCTCTGCAGTGAGGCCATGGTCTGCCTGTTTCGAACACAGCCCTTTTCACACGGTGCCTGCAGCTGCAGGGCCTTGTGGATGGGCTATGGTCTTCCCATGTCCCAAAGAGAGGAAAAGTTCAGTCTCCTGAAGTGCTGCAGTCACAAGTACTCTTCACAAGCCTGGCTAAATGAACTCCTGGTCACATCCAGTCATAAAGCTCCAAGAATTGTGTGAATATTCATTTTGTAAAAGTAATTCTCTCTGATGGTCTACATTTGTGCAAAAGCCTTCCAGCCCCCTGGATGTGCATGCACTACAGCACACTGGCTGAAGGAGCCTTTTCGTCTTCAAACAAATCCTGTAGGTATCTCATTACGAATCCTCATTCCTCCCCTAAACCCAAAAGAGCTAATAAGGTGGGCAGGTGTAGATGTGACCTACTGGGCTGTGGCCATAGTTAGAGGAAACACATTGTGGAAAGACATCACATACCTGCTAAAGAGATGATAAATACATTTCCAAATGAAAGTACTGTACTGCTGGACATTGAACCTGTGCCTGGGCATTTAATCACTGCACTGAGCCTCAAAAGTGCTCCAGAGGCAAATGAGTACTCCTGAGTACGGCAGCTCAAACCAGCTGTGTGTCAGCCCTCTAAACAGCTACTCAGGGCCTCTGCATCTGAAGATACGAGTTAATTGCTGGCAAATCCTTCAGTGCTGATAGCAGCTGGTAAAGAAATAATAATTTATCTCATAGAAATATCATTAACATGCACCCTTTTTTACTTCATTGGCACAGGTTTAGTGATATTTCTTGCATTTTCAATAAGATAAAATAAAACTCTCTGACAAGATAAAAGGAATATGAACAAATAAGTTGAGTTATAGCAAAGTAAACCCATGTCTACCATTATAGTAAAACCAGCAGTTTAGTGTTGTTCTTTCCTGGGCTGCAGGAAAAATAACCAGCAAAATAATGGGAAAGAAAGTGCTAAGAATAGAAATGCAGATAATGAGAATACTACAGAGAACTGTGAAATTATTTTGAGTTGAGGGGCCTTGATGTTGAGACTAGATCATCTTTAAGGTGCCTTTCAACCCAAACCACTCTATGATTCTATGATGCTGTGATTCTGTGATTCTATTATTCTGTGATTAATGTTAGGTTTACAAACTGAAAGAAGCAAACTCAGTGAGGTTTTTGGGGTAAGGAGGAATAGCTATGAGAGAATAGCACCAGGATGATGAGAATGAAGACTATCCCATCATCCCAGTTCATGAAACCCACTGGTTCTTAACGTAGTAGATTGAATGATGCAGTCTGGTGAGCTGGGAAAAAAAATAATAAAACCTTTTGATGATTAGACTTTGAGGAGTAATGTGATGCTCAGTGTTTCTTATGTAAGAATTGCAACTACATGTTAAGAAAAAAAGTGTAACTGTGCAGGCAGTCAGGTGTTGTACCAGGCTGTCCAGAGAGGCCACAGTGTCCTTCCCTTCAGACACTCACCACTCGACTGGACACGACCTTGAGCAAGCTGATGTAATCGAACTTTCTCTCTGCAGGGGCTAGACAAGATAACTGCTGGAGGTCCCTTCCAGCCAACACAGGATTGTGATTTTTATGAACTTTGTAAAAGGAGCCAGTGTAACTTTAGTTTCATTAGAGATTAATATGCTGATCTTAACAGACAGGTTCTTGGTTATTTATTTGCCTGTGATTGTCTGAGTTAAATGATGCTCTGGTCATACTAAAAAGCTATTTATTTCATACATTTTTATAGGAAGGTTTGACTAAATGACCTTAAGTTGACAAAGGTTTCTGTTGCTTTGATATAGTGGTTGACTGGGTTACTTTTTTTCTGTGTGCTCTCATATGAAAGGATGAATATTGTTTCATAATTTTTCAGTCAAATCAAGATGTGCACTGTAGCTCAACATTCACTCTTTAAAGTTACATAAATAAATGTTCATAATGGGTCACAAAATCTGTGAAAAGAGCAGAACTTGTTTTTTACACATAAATATATACAACATTTTTGGCTCACCCCAAATCCACTCTTTCACTTGTCAGGCTTCCTGAGGAATTAGGAGACAGGCAGACATGCATCTCTGTTGGAAGGAGAAAAACAGTGCTCTCACTACGAGGAGGAGCAGTCAGCTGGTGCATCTCAATTAAGAACAATTCCTGACTGTGCTGGAAGTGCTCTGTGTGGTCACCATACATAGTTTAAATCACTCCTAGCCTAGGAAGGACCAATTCTCAACTCTGTTACAAACTTCTCCTGTGCGCTTGAGTTAATATTTTAAAGACAGTTAAGAATTTAGACTCCCAGAGGCTCATAATTTGCAAAAGTTCTTCAGTGCCTATCCTGTACTGATTTTTAATGTGAACATTTATGAATTGTAGGAGGCAAAATTACCGTGTATCTCAGCTTCACATTGTTAATGTACAGCACTACAACTACTGTGTCTTGTGATGGAGCTGTCTGGACTGAGTAACTGAAGAGAGTATTATTGTGTGTTGGGAGTCACAGAGAGATGCTCCTTTGGCTGTCAAAGAACAAGGAGTCATTCTTAGCTGAAATATACCAATTAACTGGACCTCCTTGTCACAGAGGTGTTTTTCTCCTTCTAGCAGAGATGCATGTCTGCCTGTTGCCCCGTTCTGGGAAGTTATAATCCTATTTACTAGTATGGTCCGTGCAACTACTGAAGGCTACTACTCTGTATATTGAAGCTCCAAGAAACTGACTTCAGCTGTGTGGTTAATAATGGGATCTCCAGGGCTTCTTCTTCAGCCTTGGAAGTATGCAGTGTTCAGCAGTATGTACTCACAATCATCTCTGATCAAACTGTGCACGTGGAATCACAGAATCATAGAATGGTTTGGGTTGGAACTGACCTTTAAAGGCCATCAAGTCCAATGCACCTGCTGTAAGCTGGGACACCTGCAGCTAGATCAGATTACTGAAAGCCCCATCCAGCCTGGCCTTAAATGCTTGGATAAGTGCTTACAGGATCATCCTATGTGAAAGGAAACTGATCTGCTAAAGTAAAATTTATATAAGACATTCTCTGTGCCTGCAGTATGTCTTATAAATACAAGCTTATTTCACACAAATTTCTGAGCTGAACAATTTTGGCAAAGAGTGAAAGCCACTGTAAGATAAAATGTTGGAAAGTAAAAGCACCCTCGTGCTGTTTCAAACAGGCACATGTGTTTAAGATCAAAGGGCAAGCTTTTCCCCACATGGAAAATAAGTGATCATTTTGTGTATTTAACATTCTTCATAAGCGCAATGGTTGTTCCAGAACCTTTGCAACTCCGCATTTAATAAAATAACTCGTTATTGAAACAGAAACATTGTTGTTGCCAGAGCAATGCATAGGCCCAGCTTTGGCACATGGAAGCCAGACGTGTGAGCAGCAGCTGTCTTCCTGACAGACATCCCAGGAGAGACAGGCCCTGCTGTGGGCACACAAGGTGCTGCCCTTCCACCCGCTGCTTGCAGTCACTGCTGGTGTGCTCCGCAGCCCTGCCTTGTAGGGACTTCAGAATATCTTGCTCGGTGCACGGAAAAATTATGTAACACTCTTTCCAGTTGGGGTGATTATGAGATAAAAGATCCTGAAATATAGAGGAAAGAAGTCACATCGTTGGGCTTTGACTATAGAGACTCAGACAGAATAAAGGCTTATTGTGAAAAGTAATGGTTACATCTTGCTTTAGGTCTCAAGACCTAAAATCTCTGCAAGTTTTCTGTACTCAAAGTAGCATGTGATACAAAGCCATAAGCTTTTTGTTGTACCCTCTCCAGCAAGACCTAGTGCTTGACAAAGTGTGTATCTGCTCTTTGCTTTTAAACACAAAGAAACTCAAGCATATGAGGAAATAGGTGAACACCCCCCTACCCCCTCAGTTTTGAGACTTTGTGCTGCTTTCCCATCAGTATTATATGGATGAGCATAGAGAAGAGATAAGTATTGCTGTAAGTAAGTTAAACTCAGGAAATTTCTTTGTCATTTGAATCTTTCAAGGTGGGATTCTTCTTTTGCAATCTCACATGCTTCCACCATCAGGTTCTGGTCTGTTAGTACTGCTGCCTAACAACAAGAAAGGGCACTTTAGATTCCAGAAAGTGCAGGACTTATTTAGATTAAGGAAGACAAGACTAATGGTGTGGTATAAAACTGAACACCCTCAAGCTAAAGTGCCATGATTGATTCTTAGAAGTAAGTTTAATACTAACAGTGCATTATGTTAGAAAAATATTCTGTGTTCCATTTATATCCTTGTTTACTACTGGGAGAAAATGATAGGAAATTAACAGGATTTTCTTTGCTCTGGTGATATTTATGAGTCAGCTCATAATTCCCAACACAAGCCATACTTCCACTGAAGTCAACTGTAAGGTTTCAGTAAAAACCAAAACCCAGCTATTAGTTACTAGGAGTAAATAAAGTTAGAGAAAGAAGACCTAGACCTTGGAACATTAAGGAATTTTTTAAAAATACTAATTCTTAATAACATTATGACATTACTCTGCCAAGTTTAACGAGCCCTGGCGTTTGTGGCTGCTTAGATTTCTGTCGTAGCTGTGAGGGGCATTGGGGCTATAAGGCAGCCTGGACTTGTAAATACTCTGTTATGCTTAACCACTTTTTTTTAATACCATCATGGATATATGGTTTTTTTCAGGATAGACAATGGAGTGCTCAAAAATACTCCTCTGTATTTCAGTGTAATAAATATGATAAATCATTCCTGTCTTAATCAGCTTGCTGAATTAAAGCATCATAAAGTGATCAGATTAATTGGTATATATGATTTTGTATCATTTTGTACCATTCCCCCCACAGCCACCACAGGCTGATATAATGATGTGGTACAATACATGTCAAAGCTCTGATGTTTCCACTCAAAATAATTTTTATTATTTAAAAAGAAATAATTTTTTTAAGTGTGCTTTATGTGTTATCTACTATTCTGGCTAACATGTGAGATAACCACATTTAATGACAGCAAATTGGAATCCCCATGCAAAGCCAGGGATCCCATAGATTCTTCATTTATGTCATGGAATTGAGCATTACTGGCAGAACAACCATGTTATTTTGCAGCCTGGAAAGCTGTTATTGGAGAACTTGTGGGTACTTCTTTGTTCATTGTGGGTACTTTTTGGTTCACACGCCTGGAAGGATAAAAAATTGTAGAAGTAGCCAAGGGTTGCTAAGATGCCTTCTTGAGAGATATGATTAAAATAAGTTCCTTTGGCTCATGTATTACAGTACAATATCTTTGTATGACTGCATTTGAGTGTCCTTTCCCCTGAAAAACTCTTTTAATTGTCAATGTTGTTGACTATACATCAATGAAAAACAAATGTAAAACCAAAGCAAAATGCAGTATACAATATACTATTGGAGAAAAAATAAGAGAAATGAGGAAATTGATTTTTGTTCCAGAGCTCTTCAGTAGGATGAAGTATTTTTTGTGAAAATGCACAGTGGACTCGAATGTTTCCCACAGTATCATCCTATCATAGTCAAGTTGGGCTAATAGTCTTAATCCCAAGCTTTTATTAAAATATGTCAATCAGGCACCTGAATTTGAAAGATTAAATTTTCAATAGATTTTGTCCCCATATTTACTTTTAATTAAGATGTAAAACAGGACTGAAATCACAGAATCAGAGAATATTCTGAGTTGGGAGGTACCCACAGGAATCATCGAAGTCCAAGTCCTGGCCTTGTACAGGACAAGAATTTCACCATATGTCTGAGAGCATTGTCCAAATGCTTCTAGAACTCTGGCAGGCCTCTGCTGTGATATATCCTGAGGTATTCAAATGTAAAATATCCCCACTTTTTGTAAATTACAGCTCAGTTGCTAAATAGGCTCATTTGATAATGTTTTTTTCAACGCAATAACTTGACATCCAGAAGTACCTATCCGTAGTAAAAGATGTACTGGCAAGTCCAGAGAAAAATTTCATCCAGACACATGGTAACTCCCAGACCATACCCAGGAATTGTCTAGGAAAGTGGTGTTTTACCCAGGCTGAAATGATTCCAGTGGCAGTCCTCAGCATTTAATGGTACAGACCATCAACAGCCATTGGGAGTGTCATTCCCTGTCACATTACTCACTTGAATCACAGTAAATGGGATTAACGCCAGAGGATAAGGTTCTTTTCTCCCAACACAGTGTGTTTCCTCCTTAGTTTTAGCTGCCAAAGCCAGTGTTGGCAGCGTTGGCCACTGATGGTCAATTAGGCAATGAAGGTAACTGATGTCTGGCCCTGCTACAGTAAATCACACCTTGGCTTTGCCAGAGTCAGAGCTGCACTCTGAGCACCAAGCAAACAGGCAACTCTTGTGGCATAAAAATTACCCAGCAGTCCTGCAATTTTCCTGTTCTTTTAAGTTTGCTCTGTTACTTTAAAAAAAACCCAACCAAACATGAGGTAGTGGCAATATTTTTATCTTAAAACCTGAAGACCTGAAAAGCTGATTTTGTAGTGGATTATGCTGGTGATTACCGAACACATTTCTTCCTTGCACATCTATACATTTCCTATATTAAGGATTATTTTTCTCCTTAGCAAGACATCCAAGTACAGTATGTTAGCAAACACTTTCACATAAAAAGGTTGTTTGAGTACTTCCCTTTGCCCTAGACTGTGAAAAAGGTTAGAAGAAATAGACAGCAATAGAAAAATTATTTTAAAGAAAAAGTTATATAGTGGTTTTCACTTCTCTAGCTTCATACTGTAATTCTTTAAATTTTCTCTATTTCATTATACTGAAGTTTTATCTTAATATTGTATATGTTCTAAAAAATATATATAAATTCTGCAACCTGTGCTCAGTGGTAAAGACAACATAGTTTCTACTCATATTTTAAATTAATTTTCTTGTGAAGTATCTGTGGTCAAGCAAAGGTTGCTGTGTAAGATACCAGACTTGTCACTGGGAGTTGGAGCTATTTGATGCAAAAGAAAAATCCAACAGAGTTGTCTAAATACAAATTTTATTTATTAAATTAAGCCTTCACATTTGAAAATTTTGGTTTACAAAAAGACCTATGCTTTGTGAGTGATAAAAGGAGCATTTTGTCATTTTCTAAAGATTCGAGCCAAATCATTATTACTTGTCCCAATCAGTAAAATAGTTAAAATCTGGAGGACCGCATGCTTTATTCTAATTTTTCTGTTATCTCCTGTTGACACCAATGAAAATAGAAAATATCTAGGTCACAAGAATCTCTGAGCATTAAGAAAAAGCATTTCCTGATTTGTTTTGGGTTTTTTTAAGCTAATGTGCTTGCTCAAGGAAAAACGATGCCTCCTTTTTTAGAACCCTGGAGAAACTTACCTTGATATTTTATTTTTTGTCTGTGATGGAATGGGTTATCAAATGTGCATTTAATGACTCTTTTATTTGTGCCCCATAGGTACCTGAACTATTTGATTTGCTTTGTTTTGATATCATCTCCTGTTATAGCCTCTTCATTGCTTTGTCAATAGAAGCCAAGTACAATCACTTAGCAGACTCTGCTAAAAATACGATTCCTTAAAAATATGTCAGAAAAGAACAATTTGGGTTGGCAACAATTTTTTTCACACTGCAAGTGTAAACTGTTTCATGCTTGATAAACTGTTCTAATTTTTAGAATGAATAAACATCCCACAGTGGAACAAAAAATATTTTTAAAACAAAATTTATCCATCACAGCCTGACAAAACTCACCTTTCTAAATAAGTTGCTTCAGCAGCATGCTTGGTTCTTAAAAATTGTCAGACATGAAATTCAGTTCAAGTTTCTATATTTCTGAAAAAGGTAGCAATTAATCCAAAGAAA
This sequence comes from Corvus cornix cornix, assembly GCF_000738735.6. Classification (NCBI taxonomy): domain Eukaryota; kingdom Metazoa; phylum Chordata; class Aves; order Passeriformes; family Corvidae; genus Corvus; species Corvus cornix. Next base: position 84,382,406 of record NC_047056.1, on the reverse strand, counting down.
GAATACATAAAAAGACAGGTTTGCTGCAATGCTTTTTTTTTCTCAAAAATTATTTATTAAGTTTCATATCCAGTTTATTTTCCCATTTTAAGACTGTGAGGTCCTCATACTCTACCTCTCCACAGCCAGGACTGTACTATTTCTGGGTAGAAGGCAGTGCATTCCCACCCTGAACATGCTACACTCTTCCGCTTGAAGGAAAGGTTGAAGTGCAAGTCATTTTAAGGGAAATCTACAGGAGAAATTTATGGGCTTTTTCTATGGAAGAGCACTTATTCTCCATGCAGCTTTTGTCAAACACTTTTAACAAATTGTAATAACCTTTGTCATATCTCATTTTCTTGCATAAACAAGTCACAATGAAACTATAAATGATGGAAAATTTAATCCACGTGGCTTGCACTATCAAAACTGTTAAACTGTATTCTTTTCCACCATGTCAGCAGTGCATTATCTGTTTTATAGGAATGTTGAAAAGATTACTTTTTAAGGGAGATACCGCAGAACCTGTGTAACTGTCTGCCTCACGCCTGCACTAGATGACGTTTTCACTTTCAGTTCTTCCTGAAGCTAGGAAAATGCTTCAGCGTTTCTCTTTCCATGTCCTATCAGAGAGGGCATTTCCACCCACCTCCAATGACTGTCTGCTCAGAGGCACCAGGAAGTGCTCAGAGGCTGAGGGTGCTGTCAGGTTTGTGCTGCCCTCCTGCCTTGAGCATTCACATCTGCTCTGGGGTGGAATGTGGTACACCAGCTCTAAGTTGAACAATATGCATAATTCCTCCTCTGTGGGAACCTGGTGTCTTGCAAATTGTGTGTACATATAAGAGTAACTCCTGCTCCAGGAGAGGATGTTTTTTCTTCTGTCCCCAGCAGTTGCACGGGATACTGAAGCTGTAAATTCTCCCTTTCACCCATCAAGAGGGATGAGAGTGCTGATAACATCTAGCCAAGGCAGATCTGTCTTTTTGCTTTTTGTGAGAACCATTCACAAAAATTAATAATCCCCATGAAAGTGTAACAGTGCTATGAAAGACTGTCTTTCCTTCCTTTTTTAATAGGGTTTTCTCTGGGTATATTATCCACTTATGTAAATCTTTAATGTATCTATTGGTGCTATACATCCAGTATATCTTCAGCACATTTATTTATCTAATGCCACACACAGATTTTATGCATTCGAGGATTAAAAAATCATGTAAAGGCGGCACTTAGGTACTCAACTCAGCAAGATCCTGATCACTGTCAAGAAAGCACGGTCACTGCCCCTGGCTGTGGAAAGAATTACTTATGGAGGGGCTCTAATAGTTCTTTGTAGACTCAGACCTCATGAATGCAAACAACTCCCTCTAAATTTGCAAGCAAGTGCATTAGTGTACCAGTGGGAAAAGTAAGAGCTAGTTTTTGGTTGTAACTAAAGTTAGCAAAAGCTTTCAAACATTTTCTACCTTCCATACAAAATCTGGGATAATGGCACTGCCAACAGTTTGCAGTTTTGGTCATAATCCTGAATGCCCTTACCTCTGTGGGGATTAAATCAGACCTCAAATAATACTGGAAAATATCTCTGGTGGTCTAATCGCTTAATTATGCCACTTTAACAGTGATACATTTTTATTATTTACAGAAGAGGCCACAAAAGTTTGCAGATGTTTAACTTTTGATTATTTTAATTCTAGCAGTAAATTATGTAGCTAAGTAGCTCTTAAAGATCTTCCCAGGTTATATTTTTCATCCTTATGATACTCCTTAAGTAATGTTTTAACAATTGCTTTAAGCTGAACATCCTTTTCCATATGAACAGCCCTTAAATCAAACCGTAGTAAAATTCTGCTGAAAATTATATAAATGGAGAATTGGTAGGTCCTAATTAACCAGTAAGAAAAGTTTATGAGAGGCAGATTGATTAAATATCAAAGCTTCTGAGTTATATTATCTTTCATAAACTGGCTTTTCTCCAATTAGTATATACTTTCAGGAGCAGGGGAATAAGATGAAAGGATCTGAAACAAAACTGATTATTGCTGAAACAAAAATGGAAGTTGCTGCTTTTGATAAAATACAAGGCTATGGCAGCACTTGAATAATTTTATGGGAAGTTGCTGCCCAAGGCATATGTTTTACTGTCTGATACCGAATGCATGAGGAAAAACCATCTGGTTTTTTCAGCCTGAACAATTATATGATCCAGATTGAACCACTAGAGGCCAAATATAATTGCTCTGTGTTTTGCTTTGTACTCCTCTCTACCTACAGCAGCATAGTCTTGTACAGCATGTATCATAGCACACAGTTCAAATGATGGCATGGGAAAAACTTTTTCTTCTATTGAGGGTTATCAAATTACTATCCAGGGCTTAATGCAATCCTCTACACTTCATCTGTCACTGGAGAAATAGTTCACAATAGGACAGAACAATTTCTGATAAATTTTGACCACTGTGATGTTTGAACCTTAGGGATTTATTTTGATTTTGTTAAAATCGTTTAACATCCAGCCAGGTGAAAGGTGTTGCTAGACCCTTCATGCCTTCAGTTCCAGCTGGGAAAAAGGAGAGGTGCTTTTGTTGCATGGCTTGAGTAAACAGATTGCACTAAAAAAGATAGATAGTGAATCCCAACTATTAGTTTACTTTGAAGGAAAGCACTTCAGCGATATATAAACTACTGAAAACATTCCACTTTTGTTGCTACTGTTGTGTTTTACAACACCTAAATGTATGCTTTTAGTTTTGCCATGCTAGTAGGATTGGGTTTCTCCCCTCCCTAAAAGTGCTTACACTTTAATTTTAGACATAATGTACTGAGTGGCACTAAAAACAGTGTTCAGTGTTGGAGGGAGGAATGAGGGACAGAGGGGCAATATTTGAATGTGTTTGCGGATAAATGCAAACATTTTTCTTTTGTTCTTTAATAATAATAATAATTAATAATGATGCTCCATTCCTTTTAGAGTTTCTGGAAAAACTGAGAACAAAGGTTATATATGTTTGGAAAAATTTCTTTCCAACACTCTTCTTATGTATTGCTGTGAGGATTGTTTCTGCTTTTCATGGACAAACTGTAGAATTATGTCAACCAGGTGCTAATCTACACTGCACCTGGCTTTCCTGAATATTTGCTTTTATTTTGATTAATACACTGCTTAACTGTACTTACTCCCTCTCCTGACTCACTTTTCCCATCTATTGTGAATAAACAGCTTGCCCACAGTGATATTCTAAAGCACGGTCCTGACAGACCATGGCAAAGCAAGTGGTGGGTGAGTGGACAACAGTTTTGTGCCTGTAGGATTGGGCTGTGACTTAAAAGGTTCAGGTTTATTCCACATATAAAGACTTTCTATGTAGCCTTAGGCAAGTCCCTTACCTTTACAGTGCCATGGTTTCCAACTGTGATATGGGAACAAAAAACTTTCTTTTTTCCTGCTGTGTCTGTTTTCTATAATTGTGCTATAAGAAATCTCTTCCAAGTGAAAACTTGTATTGTGTGTTTGGACAAGACCCAGTACAACTGGGCCTCCAGTTTAATTGGTATTACAGGAATAAAACCAAATGAGGGATTTTTAATACCTAAACACAAAGGAAGTAAGCAAATGTCATTTTAATTGATTCAGGTCTAAAGAAATTCAGTAAAAGGAAATTACGTTCTTTTACTGTAAATTCTTAGTCACTCAAAATTTTATTTTGCCCTCCATGCAAGCCTTAATGAGAAGAAACCACATTTATGCCTATGTCAGTAGGATGTAATTATAGGGGGGTTGCATCTGAAGGCTGTAGCAGCTGAAACTACAAGTAACGTTCTTTGAGATTTTCCATTTTTATAAAGGGAGGTGAAGGAAAGAAAATTGCTCACAAGATGGGTTTTTGTCACATATCATAGAATCATAGAATCACAGAATCATAGAAAAATAGAATCATAGAAAAATAGAATCACAGAATGGTTTGGGGTTGAAAGGGACTCTAAAGATCATCCAGTTCCAGCCCCACTGCCATGGGCACAGAACCTTCCACTAGACCAGGTTGCTCAGAGTCCCATCCAACATGCTTGAACACCTTCAGGAATGAGGCATCCACAAGTTCTCTGAGTAACCTGTTCCAGTGCCTCAGCACCCTCACAGTAAAGAATTTCTTCCTAATATCTAACCTAAATCTTATGTCCTCCAGCTTAAGGCCTTCCCCCTTGTCCTATCACGACATGCCCTTGTGAGAAGTCCCTCCCCAGCTTTCTTGTAGGCCCCTTTTAGGTAATGGAAGGTTGCTTTAAGGTCTTCCTGGAGCCTTCTCTTCTGAGGGGAGGCTGAACAGCCTTGATTCTCTCAGCCTGTCTTCACAGGAGAACTGGTCCAGCGCTGTGATCAGTTTAGTGGCTCTCCTCTGGGAGATGTCCCAACAGGCCAATGTCTTTCTTGTGCTGAGGGCCCCAGAGCTGGATGCAGCACTCCAGGTGCGGTCTCACAGAAGTAAAGAGGTGGAATCACCTCCCTCGACCTCTGGCCACACTTCTTTTGATGCAGCCCAGGATGTGGTTGACTTTCTGGGCTGTGAGCATGCATTGCCAAGTCATGTTGAACTTTCATCCAGAAACACCCCAAAGTCTTTCTCCCTGGGGCTGCTTTTGATCCATTCTCTGCCCAGCCTGTACATGTGCTTGGAATTGCACGTCTTGAATGAGTTTTTTAATTAATCTTGGAGCATGTGTTGATCTTCACCTCTCTCTAGTCTAGAAGACTTGCCAACGGTGTATGCCAAATGTGCACTTCACCCTCCTGGATACTGTTTTATTTACAGTCCTTAATAGAATTTATATGCAAGGTTGTACCATATTTGATTTTCAGAGTAGAACTTCTCCCCAGCAGTTAAGTGATATGCTAAAAAATGTGCCTCCAAAGTCTAATTGCATTGCAGATAGAGATTTTCTACTAGAAATTCTGAAGACTAGACTCATATTTTTATGTAATGTATTGCATATATTATAGCACTACTATATTGCACCACTATGGAAAGTCCATATGTTGTGGGAAAAAGTAACCATAGCTCCTGAAGCACAAGTGGATGCAGATGCAATAATATAGTAATGTTATATCCAGTAGTTAGAAACACAGAAGTATTTAGGTTGAAAAGATCCTCTTTGAGTCTTCCTGTCCAACCTCCTGCTCAAAGCAGAGCTCACTTCAAAGCCAGAGCATGGCCTTTGTCAGCCAAGTTCTGCAATCTTTTGGAGCAGAGGTTTCACAGTGTGCTGTATTGACCCTGGCAGGACACTGGGTGCCCACCAAAGCCTCCCTATCATTCCCCTTCCTCAGCTGGATGGAGAAGTATAATGAAAGGCTCATGGGTCAAGATAAGGGCAGGGAGGGATATGTATCTATGTTAATTACAATATCTATTCACGTGGGTTAGAACATCTGCTAATGAGTCCCAGCAATTCAGACAAAAGTCAAAGGCCTGCCATTTGTTGGTTGACTCATAGCACAGCATGACTGACAAGTGTTTTAAGAAGGAATTAAGCAAGACATTGGTAGAATCAATTATTAGTGGCTGCTGATTAGTCAGTTCATGATATTGTGGGTAAAATGAACCTTTCTCATCCAGTTCATAGATGGTTTCACTAGCACAGTGGTATTGTTGGTGAAGCAGTACAAGAGGAAAGGATAATCCTTACCACCAACAGTATGTGTCAGAGCAATATCAGCTTTTCTGTCTCATGTCTGCAAACACCTGTGCTGTATGCTCTAAGGACTGGACATGGGATATGCAAGAATTTCTGCAGTGATACCATTTGTTTGGATCTTCCTCACAAAAAGATTTAGCTCTGTTTTGCCTGTATATATTCATCAGTATCATGAAACATACAGGCTCATGCAAACTCAAAATTGTGCTCATGTTTTCCTGATTGTAACTGCCCAGCTTGTGTAATCGTTTTAAGTCCTTCAGTGGATTGTATGATACGAAGTTTGTTCCCAGAACAGAGCCTGTTCATTGAGGACAATGACTGCCTCTCACTTCTGGTGGTTTGTACATGAAGTCTGTTGCTCAGAAGGAGGTTGTTTCAGATGGACAGAGAGGTGTGATATGTAACTTAACTCTTTGGTAAGCTTGTGCAGCAGATATTTGTGATCAGTTGTGGGAGAAATGATTTTTCAGACCTGGGAAACAACTGTCCCGTTGGAGATCTTTCTTTAAAGACACTTAGATTATCTGGACTGCATAAAGGTACAGGACTGTGATGCAAAACATAACGTCTGTGTATACTGGGTCATTTTCCCAAGAAAATCTTGTTTCTGTTAATTCTAGCAGTGCTGCTCAGAAAGGTATGGATTTAATAACAGGTTATTATTCTAATGAACTAAGTAGTGCCTGTATTCCCTTCTACTAATGAAGACTGTACAAAGACAGTCTTCTATTAATGTTGGTGAAGTAGGATCAATACAGATACTGGGTCAGGGTACTGAAAAATATTAACAATTATTAATATTCTTTCTTTTTCAGTTTTCTCCTTGTGTTTGGTTGCTTGATTTTGTCCGTGTTTTCTACTATTCCTGAACACACAAAACTTGCCTCTGGTTGTCTCTTCATTTTGGTAAGTGAAAATTCTAAATACAAGACAATTTTACAGATACTTTTGTATACATTCAAATCCTCTCTCTCACCATGGAGGAAGTAATATAACACAATAACTGAACATTTTAAAAAAATCAGACTTTTCATCAGGATGATGAAAAGATGATAAAATAGAGGATTGCACTGTCTTTTTATTGAAAAACAGGTCGGATGGTAAGACAGTGCTCATAAAGTATTGTACTACATTGCCTTCCTTGCTTGAGAATTGCTGTGGCTTATAACTGATAGAATTTCTACTGCAGTTTGGCAGTGACTGAGCATGAAAGACATTTGATATTGCTGCTGTAATTTATAAAGTCAGTATGTAGTAAGAGGCACTTAAAATAGGAATTAATTTTGGTATCTTAGATACCAATTTGGGATAGCTCTTGGTAGATACTGACATTTTAGTAGCAGTTGCTGCAGTAGGATGTGGTAGTTTCATTATTTCTTCATAATACGTGCTTTTGTATTATGTTTTTTCCCTTTTTCTCCTTTTTCCCTTCTGAGGTAAATGAAAATGGCTTTAATCCCTAAAAGTGCTTAACATTTTTCATGCATTGTACAGACACCATTTTATTCTTCTTCTTGATGGGCCATTTAGTTCTGCAAGCAATGGCCTGAGGATAGGCAGTAGTGAGCGTTAAAACGTCACTGTATACCTGGAGTTACCATGGTTATTTCAGTTCAGTGTATTCAGCAGACTGTGGCTTGTTAGGTAGCACCTGAGGTGAAGTAACTGTTGACAAATGCCAACATTTTAGCTGCCATCACTGTATATATCCAAAAGCTCTGGTCTTCAGAACAGCTCCCTAATTAATTAGGGTGTGAGCAGGCCAATAAGCATAATTATGCTGTGTGCTATGTCTTTGCAGCACAATAGGCCACTGCACCAAAATTCCTGAACTAAATGTCCAGAGCTGGCTAGGTGCAGGTACGTGGTGTCCTGCTCCATTAGATGGTTTCTTAGCAGGGCTAATTAGGGAGAACCATGCTAAATGTTGCGTTTTTCTTCCTAGCTGTATTAGTGCTTTTTCTTTCTCTGAAGAAAAGATCAGGTGGCATTAAACCAGCTAGAAATGATCAGATGTAATCCTACACTCATACCTAGACCCATTATTTATGAATCTGAACAACACTTGGCAAATGGAAGTTTGTTTGAATGTTCTGCAGCTAGTTATATTATCGTAATTGGTACACTAATTACTAACATTTTTTGGTACAGAAAACAGGAAAATATTATTAGTCTGAAAATACCCTATTTGTAATAGAAGGTGCTTTTGTGACAAGTAATCCATTTGCCTGTATACTTATGCAAATAGTTTGCAGAAATGCCATTTGTTCTGACATAAAATATGCATTTCTCATGAGCCACATATTTGTTGATTGTGTTGGTACACTTACTACTGCTGATTCCTCAGCTGGCTGATTCCCTCTACTGTGCCATGGGTCTCACAGGAGCCACAATGTGGAGGAAGTCTGTGAAGCCCTGGCCTTGCTCCCAGCACTGGGCAGAGGTGTGGTGAGCTCTGATAGCTGAGGCACCAGTCCCTGTAGAGATGTCCATCAGCTGAGCAGAGTTGCTCAGTGTCTACTGGGGGAAACTTTGGTGCTTTTTGCTGCTATGGCTTCCAAGATGAACTTTGTCCATCTTAACTGTTCCAACTGCACATCCCATGGCCTCCTCTGAGCACAGAATAGGCCTTAAGGAGGAAGAGGGTGGATGGTTGATTCTTGAAGCATCAATACTAGCCTCGTCCAACATTTCTATGTTATAGCCTACTGTGTTCAGCAAACCTTTGGCAGGAATAAACCTAGTGATGACGAATTTTGAGTCTCCTGCTGTGGGTCTCTAATGGAGAAATATATAAACACAGCAAAGTATGAAGTTCCAGAAGCAGGCTAAAGCTGACTGCTTTATTGCAGTTTGCTGATGCATGGTGTGTCCCTTCTCTACATACTGAATCATTAGCTGATATTAACAGTTATCAAAGCAGGCTTTTGTAGCTGCAAACCAAGAGGAAAATACATTTCTACATTAACTCAGGAGCAGTTGTTTTGGCTGTGCCAACACCTAACTGCAGCCACTAGAGTTTTCGCAACCTTTTCCTTGCAGTGATTCACACAGCTCTTCCAAATGTGTCATTTAGTAAGACAGCTTTATTAACTATCAGATCTGGTTTAATACTGTTTGTGCTTTGTGCTTGAAATAGAAGTTATATGTTTATTTTCTAATGAAGTACTGTACAAATACAACAATCCATAGAGCTGCCTGCTGGGTTTCTGTGAACTGTTTGTTTTGCAGATTTATTCCAGATGGTCTCCCCTACAGCCATGTTAATTGCCTAAAAAGCTAATGTAATGTTCCTTCAACTTAATACCTGAGTTGCTGCATGCACTGGCACCTGTGGCTTTTGACATATTGCAGCTATTCACAATTACACAGGGAGATTAAAGAGGGAAGTGTAGATGAGCTGAGCAAACCTTTTCTTCCTTCTCAGAAAGGCCAGAGGAGCTGAGAAGATTATTCTTCTGCAATCAGTCAATTCCATTTATCTGCCTGAGTCTTCCCTTTCTAGGGAGCAGAGAACATATTTCCTAATCACTGCATTCTAAATATTCTCTCAGAAACATGCAACAGTGTGTGATAGCTCAAAGCAAATCATTGTTTAGGAAAGCAGTAATAGCTGAGGGTTTCTGAGCTTCAGCAGAGGTTAATGGACTCATCTGGGATACAGAAATGCCTGAGCTCTGCTCCCAGAGCCGAGGCAAACCTGCCCCGCTGTGTTGTGTTGGACCCAGCTTCAATTCTGGCATCCACACAAGTACTACTGTGTTCCAAGGCATCTTGTCCTTATCAGGAAACCTGTCAAGGGAAACGCCTTTAATATTTGAATTTTATATTTAAAATGAAAGTCCTGCAGATAAGTTAAGTGGATGTTACATACAGTAATGTTGAACTGTTACATCAGTAATTAATTTGGTTAGATTTGTGTCCAGAAATAATAAGAGTAACTGGGAGGAGACCATCAGATTAAACTCCTTATGCCTATAATGATAATTGTGCTTTAGCCTCATCTGTGCACACAACTTCTGGCACTTGAGCTGTAGCAGTGATATATCCCAGACAGGCAGTAGAATAAAAATCTACTTCAGCATCAAAATAAACCACAAGCAGCTTGAGAATCTAACAAACACAGCAAGAAAATAATCTTTGGTGTATTGCTGATCTACAAGCACATTTACTAGCAGTTTATCAAATAATAAACACAAGCAGAGTAAAACGGAGGCTGTGAAGGCAAAACCAAATCTTTTAGGGAAGGCAGCCAAGAAGGAATATTATCTGGAACTGGAGGTCATTTGTGCTCTTGACCAAACTCTCTATATTTTAAGCTCATTTTCAACTAAAGCTGAAAGTTATGTGAATTTCTGGTTCACTTCTGTTTGTTTGCTGTCAATGCAAGAAAATTGATAAAATAATTTGAGTTGACCCATGAAGATTTGACAAATTGAGAAGTAAATAAAAAAGGTCTTGGATCAGTTTAAATCCTTCATTCGGCCTGGGGTAAAATATCATTTGTGTATTTGATTTTTTAGAACTTCTGGCTTAAAACTAAGATTGAGATTGTAGGAAACAAAATATCATTTTTATTTGAACAAACAAAGCATCCCTTTTTTTTTCATAATTTTAATTTTTAATCAAGATAGGGAGATTGAGAAACTCAAGTGAATTTCTGCAGAACTGGTTTTATCAAATCTGTTTTGTGCTTTTCTCTGAAAATGGCTGGTGTAGAAAGCTGTACCCAGATTTGTAGAATAAAGGCCTCTGAAAATGTACTCTAGGAACACATTCTTCAGGCAGAAATAGCTCCCAAAGATATAAAAGCAGACAGCATGCACAGGATGAAGCTGGTTTGTTCATGTACTGTGGTCACTTAGATGAATCCAAAAGGAGAGTCTACTAAGTGCTTCTTGCAATTAATATCTTTCCAGGATTTTTTTCTCCTAATATTTTTGTGTAAAAGAAAGAGGGCACACATTGATTTTAAAAACATAGGGTATAGCTACCCTATTGCAGGTAAGCGTATATTCCATTTCTCTCTGCTCTAGAAAATAAGTCCGTTCACAAGGATGAAATCATATAAATCCACTACAGCATTTTAAAGCTAGTCAGAGTGGATTTTTAAAAATCCACTCAATGTTTTTTGGGCTCAGTTAAAAAAAACATGGCATTTTTCAGTTTAGATTGTACGAGCACTTGAATGCTCTTGCCATGCTTGGATAAAAGACCACCAGACCTGATAGAAGACTTAATGGATGGCTCTATAGGACCAGCTATCAAGGCATAAAAAGAAAAACTGAATGATCTTGAAAGATTTCAGTTATAGATACATTTCTAACAACAGTAAGGTATAAACCCTTTACTGGAATTTTGTCGCATCTTCTTCTGAGAAAAACAGATTAATTTATCCCTGATCTAAAAAACAGTGAATTTGTCAAAACTCAAAATTAGTATTTCTCAAGAAACACTAATTTCTAGTGTTTTATTTTCCAAATCAATTCTTAGCTTTGAAATTTCAAAATTCCTCATCGAGGCCTCTAAACAATTACATTAGACATACAACACTGATGTTATCAAAGACAGAATAAGAGAGGGAAATATAACATTGATAAGGTAAAAACCTTCATGCTTTCAGTCTTGTTTGGATTCATGTACACTAATATTATAATAACGCGATAACATGAGCAAAAAACAATTCAACCATGTCATAATAAACTACCTGTTAGCTTTAAAAATATCCTTACCTTACCAAAATGAATATTTTCACATCTTTGCTGTTTACATTGATGCTCTCCTATTATGTATACGGATTTGACCAAGTCACAGCTGACTGTTGTTACAAAAATTTGGACTACAGTTCATCACAACTGCTTGTGAATCTTTGTGTAGAAACAGAGCAGACTTCCCACTGGAAATTTAAATGCTGAATGCACTTTGCTGAAATTAAAAGTTATTACAAGAAAATCTGACAGAAAACAAAAATGTAAATTAAAAGACGGAGTTAGTTAAAAACAATGGCTGTCCTCAAAGCTTAATTCGTCTCTCACAAGGCAGTGTTGGCACTCCCAACCAACCAGCAAAGCTCTGTAACGAACAAGTACACACTGTATCTATGGAGAGAGAGATGAAAGCAACCATAAAAACTATTTCCTAACAACAGAACACAGCAGTGCACATAAAACTCTAGAGATATCTATATACTGTCAGCAGAAGTTTCTATATATTGTCGACAATGCTGAGGGCGATAAGTACACTTCAACAGATCAGAGAATAAAGATGTCTCAATCCTCGCATAAGCCTATAATTGATATGGTTCTGGGATTGATTATAGTGTTAACAATGTTTTGTCCTTTCTTTTCTTTTATTATTCTGTATTAAGCAGAAATTACCTTTGTAAAGAAAAGATTGAAAATCACACATTGAACAGAATCATTTTTCTATTGTAATTAAAAATGCAATGTATTAGGTTCTACTGGGAAAGCTTAAATGGGTTTGATGACTAAAGATCATTAAAACTGCATATGTGATCTACAAACAGGGGAAAAAAAATCTCATAACTGAATCACTTGAAGAAGGTAGGATAACTATGAACAGGTACCTCAAGTGCTACAGCATTCAGCAGCAAATGCAGTAGAAGGCAAGAGAGATTTTGTCACTGACAGAGCAATTCCCAGGTAGGCAGAACTACCAATCAGTTGTGTTAAACAAGATCACTGGAGTTACCACAAGTCAGTGGCTGCTGGATGAAATACCATCCACAAAATTATTTTCCATTTCTCTGAATGACCAGGGCATGTGTAGAGAAATGGGTGGTAATGTGCAGTGAAGAAAGATGAATGGAAATAGCAAACCCACAAGCAGTGAAAAATGTAACAAATTCATGACCCGGTACAACTTTAATAATAAAATTCTAACCCCCAGTAAGAAAGCCAGTGTTGAATTTCTAAATAGGTACATTGTACTCATTTATGTTATTGTTATCAGTTCCTATATAAGAGCTGTTACTCAGCTTATCTTGTTGATGACATTGTACAGCTATATGCAGAAAGTCGGAAGAGAAGATACTGGTACTGAGACCAATCAGTTTCTGATTCCCTTTGTTTCCTAAAACAAAGAGAATTAATATTCAAAAGCAGAGAACATATTAAAAGAGCCTTTTAACCAGTCATTCAAGGGGCCATTTTCTCTAGGAGATCACAGAATCTTTAGTAGGATTTTGAGATTAGAAATGGAAAGTGGGGAGGATTAGCTGTCAGTGATGGGGTGGCAGGATTCAGATTAATAAGGATATAATTCTTTGAGGAGGGCAAAGCATATCTCCTTTTAGGTTGATCAACACATTGTGCTAAAGAACCAAACCAGCTGTCCTGGACTTCCTTTAAGGAAAAGCGAGCAAGATTCCTTGCAAAACTGCTCTTCCATGACATGTCTTCTTTCTTGTTTTATCCCTTTAAGTGATAACAAGGTAGCATGGGAAATCACCTCCAAGGAATAAGTGTAATATTTTCCACAGATGTAGATTTATAATAGTTTATGCTAGATCCTGCAGTACTGAATTTTATTGGCTTAATACCAGAGTTTGATATGGAGATCAAGAGCTATCTCCTTAAAACAGGCAACAAACAGTTGAGATTGCAACAGTAAAAATGGATAGATATCAAACTCTCTATCAGAAATTCAGACCTGACCTTTGTCAGGGAAATATTGGTTTGCCAAATGGAAATGCAGAATATGTCCCCAGAGGAAAGCCAAAGTACATGGTTAAAAATAATATGTAAGGAAAAAATTCTACAAACCATTAAATGTCAAAAGGAAAAGAATGCTGAAGAAGGCAGCACGTTAGTGATATAAAACCTGTTTGGCAGTCGAGGGGATATCCACCATATGAGTAACATAGAAAAACTGCAATCCACTCAGTCACTTCACAGAGATGTGACAAAGCACGTGAAGACACAGCTTGCTGCAGTCAAAATGTGAACTTTCCTCAAGTAACAGGAGAAATCTGTTCACAAGTTTCAGTTTAAAAAATGTGAATTAAAGCAAATGTCCAGCACACAGCTGGATAAATACATCATGGAATGGGTGAGCAGCTGGTTCATGGGCTGGGCACTATGGGTTAGAGTGAATGGGGTGACATCAGACTGGTGACCTGTCACTACTGGGGTTCCACAGGGCTCCTTCACCAGCCCTGTCCTCTTCAATATCTTCATAAATTACTTGGAGGCAGGGCTGGAAGGGATACCAAGCAAGTCTGCAGATGATACAAAACTGGAAGGAGTTGTCGGCTCCCTCGAAGGCAGGGAGGCCCGTCAGAGAGACCTCCACAAATCAGAGGGCTGGGCAATCACCAACCACATGAAGTTAAACAAGGGAAAGTGCCAGATTCTGCACCTGGGAGGGAGCAACCCTGGATGTACAGACAGAGCAGGGAATGAGATGCTGGAAAGCAGTGCCGTGAAAAGGGACCTGAGGGACCTGGCAAGTTGAACATGAGTCAGCAGTGCCCTGGCAGCCAGGAGGGCCAAGTGTGTCCTGGGGTGCATCAGGCACAGCATCCCCAGCTGGGCAAGGGAGGGGATTGTCCCGCTCTGCTCTGCACTGGGGTGGCCTCATCTCGAGTGCTGGGGGCAGTTTTGGGTGCCACAATGTTAGAAAGACATTAAACTGTTAGAGAGTGTCCAAAGGAGGGCAACAAAGATGGTGAAGGGCCTTGAGGGGAAGCCGTGTGAGGAGCAGCTGAGGGCACTTGGTCTGTTCAGCCTGGAGAAGAGGAGACTGAGGGGAGACCTCACTGCAGTTACAACTTCCTCATGAGGGGAAGAGGAGGGACAGGCACTGATCTCCTCTCTGTGGTGACCAGTGACAGGATCCAAGGGAATGGCCTGAAGTTGTGTCAGGGGAGGTTTAGGCTGGATATTAGAAAAAGGTTCTTTACCCAGAGGGTGTTTGGGCACTGGAACAGGCTCCCCAGGGAAGTGATCACAGCCCCAAACCTGACAGAGTTCAAGAAGTGTTTGGACAATGCTCTCAGTCACATGGTGTGTCTCTTGGGGATGGTGCTGTGCAGGGCCAAGAGTTGGACTCAATGATCCTTGTGGGTCCCTTCCAACTCAGCTTGTTCTGTGATTTTGTGATTCTGTGAAATAAGTATTGAAATACAGGCAAAAACAAACAACAAAAACATCTGTAAGAATCCAGAACAGACATTCATATAATATTAAAATCCACTTAAAGTGAAGGTGATGGTAAATACACAGACACACACTGGAACGAAGTTCAGTTCTGAGGACCGTGAGTTGTGGATGAGTTACAAAGGTGAATTAGCAAAATAAGTACTGACCATTTTAGATTTTTGGGCTTCCATGAAGTACCTAAGGAAAGGGTGTAGTATGTCATAGACAGGATAATAACTTTGGTATCACATCTGAACCAGACAGGAATTGGCTGATTGTACCATATGAAGATATGATCTCAGGAAATGTATGGCTCACAAAGATATATGTATGTTTTCTTTTTCCAAGGGACCAAAATTCCATAAGCCTAGGAAAAAGGTAATAGGAAAAACTGCAAAACAGTCAGCAAATGGCATGATGTGTGAAACACAAGACTTGGTATACTGGCTCTCAAAATTTAGTTATTTGACTGAAAAAAAGGGGACCAAGTCAACTTTTTCAGGAAACTTAAGGAACTGAATAAAAATATTGTGATCAAATACTTGTCCAAATAGCAGAAATATTTGGTGAGGTGACATTTTTTAAAAACTAAATGCATGAACAAGATTTTGGCTGATTGGGTGCAGTGCTACCAAGACCAGTTTGTCAAAAGTTACGAACTGTCAGAAGACACTTTCTTAAAGTTGTTTTCTGAAAATGTTTGGTACTGGTAACATTTCAGTATATATCAACCAAGATGCACTTAGGTCTCACAGTGGTTAAAACAGGCACAGATGAACACCTAGGGAAGCTCTCTTAATGAGCTTTGAGAACTGGGAAACTGCAAGAAGTAATTTTAAAAAGAACACTGCCGATATCATTTGCAGAGTCTCCAGCATTTAACAACTCCAAAGATGCTAAGACCAAAGAATAAAAGAATGGATATTCCATCCTACTCTGCAGTACAGCATGGCAGATGTTATCAGTTAATTCACATGCACGTGATCAGCCATAACAATTAGCCTAAACCCCTTGCATCAATACAAAATCAATATGGATGCCAGGGCATAAAGAGATTCAGAGTTCTGATGCCTGTTCTACACTTGTTTTGGACAGAGAAAAGATACAAAATTCTTCACAGACATTTCAAATGGAAAATTTTGGATCTGTGTTGCTACAGAGACATGTGCTTGAACGTCTGCCTCTAACGTGACATCAGAAATGTGACTACAGCAGAAAAAAATGCGTGAAGAAATCACAAAGGAAATGCAAAGGCCTGGGTACAGCTGTACAGACCTTCTTTGTTTGCAATACAAGGACAATTTTAAAACCAAAATTAGACCATTTACTGCCGATATCTCACTAAAGAGGAAGAAAATCTGAATAAGCACAGAGAAGGGTAAAAAATTTTTGAAAAGTAGAAAATTATTCTGTAATGTGAGTTTCATGCTATAATCTCCTTTAAGAAATTCTCTTAGATGTGTAGTTGCACCTGACACATAAACAAATGGTATGACACAAAGCAGTGAGTGCAAATGGCTGGAAAATTTAAAGGTGATGCAGTATCTGGGAAAGAGCAGAATAGACGTGGAGAAGTCAGTGTTTCCCATTGCCCTTTTCCCAGTTTGAAAGAGAGTGTTCAGTGATCAGCAGGGTGTCCCTAGAAGAACCATGTCCACCAGAAGGAGTTTTGGGATCTGTTTGCCCACATGTACAAATTGCCTACATGGTAATCGCAATAACCATGATGGCCGGTGCAGCCCTGTGGCACTCATTCCTCTGGCACCAGCAGGTCCTCAGCTGTTGGCCCATGATGGTGATGTGAAGTGAGTCAGCTGATCTGGGGAGGCGGAGGATGCTGAGGAAGGTTAGCACAGTTTCAGTGGTAGGAATCGTGCATTGTGTCTGATATGGTAAATACTTGTCTTTATTCTATAAGAGATTATGCAAAACATAAATAAATGGCATCTATGTAATTCTGCTGCTGGGTTGTACTATCTGATTCAAAACTACTTTTACTTGAATTAAAAATTCTCCACTTTTTTCTGTTGCAAAGGAATAAAGAAGAAGCATGACTGTTGGGTGCCATGTCAGGTATAAACACAAAAAACTAAAAGGGAGTTGGATAGCATAAGTCATATATATAACAGGTGGACTAAGCATATAACTGGGATTTTAATATTCTATCAATAGATTTGTAGCTGTGTATTTGAGTAAAAGGCACTAAACTGATTTCTCAATAATCCTCTATTAATGTACAATCTATGTGGAAATTCTTAATCATGATACGTAAAATCAAATGCACTAAAAGTATCACATCCATTATAAAACTGATAAATGATAAAAAGGTGCACAAATTTCACTTCATGTGCATTGTGTATTGCACTGGGAGCTGAAGTGAAGTTTCTGGTTGTGATTTATATGCCACTAATAGGTTCTATTCTGGGTTATGGTTTTGGATTTATGGTTGTCCCTCCCTCTGTTAAACTGCAGCGGGATAGTATTAAAACATTAGTTTCTTAAGTGTATGTATGCACACATAGATATGCTTGTTAACTGTTTATATCAAAGATCTCCCTTTTAGTGCTGAACCAGGAATACACAAATGTGTTCAAATTTATTATTATTTTAAACCATAAAGCATGCACATATTCTTACCTGCTTGTTCTAATCTGGAAAATGGCAGTATAACAGAATTGTCTGTAGTCCTACACCAGCTTCTGCATCATAACTATTTAAAGCTCAGACCTTTGTCAAGTTTCATTGAGACAGACCAGTACTGTGCTTTCCCTCCGTCCCAATGGCATATCTTTAAAGTGTACAGCCCAACTTTAGAGCTTATTACCTGGAATCAGTAGAGGGGTTTTTTTTGGCTTAGGAGACGGATGTTGTTGATAAGCTGAGGTCTTCTGTTCTTGGTTTAACTGAATGATAAAACAATCTCATCCTCTTTGACGATGAGTAATAAAGCATTGCTATTTGGACAGTATCAAGTATTCATGTGTCACCATAAAGATATTTTAGCAGCTGGTGACAAACCAGTCGGCCATAAATTAAAGTATGAGAACATGTTTATTCTCCCTCCTTTCAAAATTATTTGGAAACACTGGACTTCCCTGATTTGGAAACACTGGACTTGCCTGTTTATGAGACTTTAGGGAAGAGGGGATATATCCCAAGCAGTATCAGATGACATTGCTTCTCATGTTCTGCTGTGTTAGTGCAGTGAGGCTTGCTCGTTTACACCAGATGAGGATATGCAGTGCAGCTACACTGCAGAGATGTTGTCTTCAGAGGGGAAACACTCGTGGCCCTACTAAAGCTTATTTCAGAGGATTCATTTGGTCTGTTCTTGTCCATGTCTCAGACTTCTGACCAATGTCACTTGTAAACACAGCTCTCCTATGAGCTCAAGGCAGGAAGCTCCTCACATCAGTCTGCATGTTTGTTGGGCTACTTCATTAGCCTTTAGAATAATTAAAATCCCAATTTCCATACAAGAAATATAATTAAAATAACAGCAGAGACATTGTCTTGTGGGTGGATTTCTTATATCCAAGCCTCAGCTCATTTACACATTGCAAAATAACCAGAAGCATCCTAGACCAGCACAGAGTGCTCAGCTTTGGTCATTTTCTTATTGCAAAAATGGATCTAATTCCCTGAAGTTACAATCTACAGTGAAGGCACCTGATTCATCAACAGAAAATTATTTTCAGTTTTAATATGTAGTTATGCTAAAGAGTAAGAATGCTATTATATAAACTTTTTTTTGCTATTAAAATGTTATGCTTAGGGAAATCCTTATCATTAAAAACTGCCTGAGAAGCATATTAACGTAAACAGTTTCAACAAATCATGTATCCTAATTGGATAGGAAGAAAAAAAACGGGGGAAAAGTGCTTATCATAGCTGGATTGTACAAAGTATCCTTGATTTCCTTAATCATCAACCCTGTTGATTAGAGTCCTCCAGGACCTTTTACAAACAGAAACCTTGCTCTGGATGACCTCTTATTTTCTTTTCCTGCCATTTGTGTGACCCTCGTTGTTCCAGTGGTGTAACAACCCAGGCACACACAGATGTAAAGAACTTCAGGAATACACTGCTAGCCAAATGCAACTGAACCTTGTAATCCCAGGTGTGTCAGCCTTGCTTCTCTTGCATGTGCATGGTTCCCCATGACAACTGGAGCTGCATACGCAGAAACATTTCAGAAGGAAAAGCTCCTCAGTTTGGATGAACTGTGCTTTGAGAAGGAAGAAAAACTTTCCACTGTCTGAAACACCAAGGCGTCTGCCATCGTGGTTACTGGGAGATGCTAACTGAGAGCTTGAATAGCCAAAAAAGTGACAGATTGTAGTGATTCTGGTGTAAGGCCAAATGCAGTTGTGATTGGAAAAGGATAACAAGATAGGAAAAAAGCATGAAATGGCAAAGGCCAATGCACCTCTGCTTTACCTAGAAAGGGAAGGGTTAGGTTTCCAGTAAATCTTAACTTGCTCATCAGTTCAAGTACAGCCTTGCTTAAGTTTGAAGAGGGCCAGATTTATAAACAGTGCAAGATTTTCCCATTCTGATATGTTGTTTCTCATATCTCTTAAGTAATTCAAAATTAATGAGGTTCCATTATATTATATGTAGGACAGAGATACTTGGAATGCATCATTTCTTCAGCAAGACTACAAAGCACGAAGTCTAATGATTTATTCCATCACACACCTTTCCAATTATGTTCTGATCTTCTGTTTCAATTGCTAAGGAACTAAACTCAAGTCATTTCAAAGCCTAGATTTATGTTTAAGTTTGCAATAAGCCTTCCAAATGAAATATAAAATAATAAAAATCCTGATCTTGTCTGGGATGCATCCTTCCAATTTCTGCTCATGGAAGACTAAGAACCTTGTAACTTTACAGCTGCCATAGGAAAAAATAATGTCATTCCCCAGCCTGTATCAACCTTGACAGAGATTTGCCTTTACATTTTGACTGAGTGCCCTGACTACTAAAACATTACTTTTTTACACAGTAGTGTGGAGATCTTTGTCTCTCTCTTGTTTTGACCTGAACAAATCCAAAATAAAACAAAGCTCTCACGTGTACTACTATGAAGAGTTCCATTTCAATGCATTTCATTTTTTTTGGAAAATCCTTTCCCTTTAGACTTTATTATATTTTATATTAGTTCCCTTCAAAATCGTATTTTCTTTGAGGAAGTAGGAGTCACTAGGATATAAGGATCAGTTTGAAACATCACTATTTCAGTAAGTGCAAAAATAAGTGTGAAACCCCATCTACATTTTCTTCAACGTATTTTCTTTTATTAAAGGTTACACTGTACTTTAAAATCTCCAGAAACTTGCTATGGGTGGAAGAAAATCACATACAGCATTTTTAAAAGCAGCAGTTCTTTTAGCATCCCAGTGCACAGAGACATATTTACTGCATTTGAGCTCAATATAACTACAGTTGTTATATTGTTTAAGTAGTAGAAAAAAATGTTTAAGTAGTAGAAACCTTAGTTAATTTTGAGGTGATATAACCATGCATAAATTTGTAATGGTTCTAGAAATGGTAACTCTTTTTCTCAAGGAAAATGTATTTCACATTTTTTCCTCAAGAAAAATCTTACACTCTTACCCTACCCACCAAAAAAAAAAAAATTTGAGAAAATATCCTTTTGTTCTTTTTCTCTCCCAAAAGAGATGTATCTCCAAGAAGTTTCTCTTCTCAGTATATGTGTTTGTGTGTGAAAGACAAATATGATTTCTGTCTCTACCACACAAGGGCAAAATGTGGAACACAGACTCTCAGACACATGCTTTCAGCACACAATAACTTTTTTCATCCTTGTCTCACTGAGCAAGCAT
This sequence comes from Corvus cornix cornix, assembly GCF_000738735.6. NCBI lineage: Eukaryota > Metazoa > Chordata > Aves > Passeriformes > Corvidae > Corvus > Corvus cornix. The sequence goes on along the minus strand of NC_047056.1, from coordinate 84,361,720 downwards.
AGCACCCATAGTATAGGTAATAAATACATATAGCATAGTACAGGTAATAAATACAAAACTGCATAGCACTGATAGGAACCAGAAGAGTAAACTTTCAAAAAAAATTACCTCTTTCCAGCTCCTACCAGCAGTTTTGTGATACTATTTTAACTGACTTGAAGCTGTGGATTAGTCCTTCCAGGATCGTTAAGTACTTTCTGTCCTTGCCAGTTCCCCATCAGAGGCCCTGCTGGGGTCTAGAGTACAGGAGAGGACACACTCCTGTGTGTGTGGATCAGCTTCAGTAAGATGCCTGGGACAATTTCACTGTGCTTACAAAGCGTATCGCCCATCTGTACTCACCGTATGTTTTCCAGGGAAACAACAAACTTTAGTCAAGTAAAATGTGATTAAATTTTAACAAGAAAAATATTTTATTGCAAGCAAAGAATTTTTCATGCTTCTCAGACCTTTCCTTCAGTATCTTTTACCCTGTCCCAAAGAAGAAACTTCCTTAGGAGAATCAGATGTCGGGTGGCCTGGATGCCTGCCATCAACCCTCATAAGTTCAGAGGCATCCTCTAAAAATGTGTAAACCAGATTTGACAATTCATGATTTAACTACCACTGTAAAAGTGGTAGTTAAATAACTAAAGTACTTATTCTTCATTTTTTTCCAGTTGGCTTCTTGTCCATTTTATTCTTGGCCTACACAGAATTTCCTACAAGGAAATGTACCACAGGGTAGCCAACTCTTAGGAATTATTGTTACTATATGTGGAACTTTTTCAGTTTTGTACATAATCCTTTCTGAAGTTGTGCAATAACACTGCCCATGGAATTAAGCTGAAGTTTCTTGTAGTGGAATAAAAAGAAAACTTTAAACAATCACACTCATTTTTCCATGTGTTCTTTTCTAATAAAAAATGTGGCATTTCTTCAGCCACGTTTTAGCAGAGGGATCTTATTCTGTTTTTGTGACTAAGGCATTCAGTATGGGATTTACAAAACCAAAAATAAAGACACTGAAGAAATCTCTAAAAGTGCTTTCAATGTAATGTAGTTACAGAAGCTGACATGTTTAGGAAGGAATACTATGTTTTCAAATTGTTCTATGACAGCAAAAGCAATTAAGTCCACAATGTTTCAATGTACTGCCACTAACTGTAATTTAGTAAAGCACCATTATATGGCAAAACATTAATAATATCATTTGTTCAGGTAAATTATTGCCTGAGTTGACACATATGATATTTACAGCCTTATTGGCTTGTAGAGTTGTAGGGTCTCACAGTCTAAAAACATGCAAAATATTTATTGGGGAAAAGTCAATATTAGGTCAACCCTACCCTTGCAAATATTCCTCTATTTAATTCATTTGCAGTGCTTTTTCACCAGTACCACACTAGTCCTCATCCTGCAGGAATAACAAATTAATTGGCTGACAAGGAACAACTTACTTCTGGACAAAGAAATACATTGGGCTGCCAAATAAAACACAACTTCCGTCCTTTTCTTCTTGATGGGCTGTTTAAGGAACTCCATCAAGTACTTTTCTCCTTTTGTGAACATACAAATTGTTATTTTATCATTTCATAACTTTGTGATGGTATTCCAGAAAAGTATCTAAGTTTATAATTCCATACAGTGTGTATGCACTATATCACTGCATATCATTGAGCTGCAGATTTCCTTAGGGTATGGAGCTGAATTGTGCTCCAAGCTCTATCACTGCAACTCTGTTGACCTCACTGTTGTAAAGAAAACTTTCTTGGAATAAAAATTGCATAAATACAGGTTGATGCTATTAAAATAGACAGTCTTAAAGAAGGTTCCAATGTGAAAGAAAAGCAGGCCAAACAAGCAAGGCAAAATTTCTAAATGCTTTCATTCACAGGTTGTCCAGGGAAAGTGATGCCTAGGGTGGGTATTCATTCATTGCCTTACAAGCAGTTACATACCCATTGTATGTAATTACACTTGCATGTACCTTAACCTACTGATGGGAACAAATTGATTTCCCAAACTCATAATCTCAGTTACTTCACCTGTATATTGCAACAATGAGAATATATCTCACAAAACTTTTAGCTTTTAAACTAAGAACTAATTTTATGGATGTGGATATGGAACATTTTTCTCTAGCTGTATAAATTACCTGTGCTCTGATGCTCAATATCCAAAGTCTTAGAGTACTTTGCTCTAATATTTTTGTGTATTATTCAGTTCTTCGGTGTTTCATATTCAGCAGCCAATCTTAGCTGATACTTGATGCTATTCAGGTTAGGCTTAGACCATTCACTGTGAAGCTCTAAGGACTGTGTGCTGCTTGCAGATGTGTAACCACCCGGGGGAGCAGGATCCCAAGTTTGGCTTGGGATGTTCAGATGCTCAAGGTGGATTGCTAGACACAAACAGTAGTGACAACTTTCCTGGTGTTCAAGTGCTGGTTATCTGTAACAGGCATTTTTCTTATTTGCCATTTCTAGGAATTTGTCATGATTGTTGTCTTTGGTTTGGAATTTATTATTCGTATCTGGTCTGCTGGATGCTGTTGTCGATACCGAGGATGGCAAGGAAGACTGCGCTTTGCGAGGAAACCATTCTGTGTAATAGGTGAGTGTCCCAGATCTAGTTATTTTAAGATAAACACCTTCACCCACCTGTTTTGTTTCTGAATGAAAACTATTGGAGTCAGACTCTGTTTACATCAACCAGCTTTAAGTCCAGAATAGCTGTGTGCCAACTCTCATCTGCCCAGGGTTTCTTTAGATATAAATCATTATATCCCTAAAAACCAGTCAGTCCACATTTCTTATGTTCTCCAAAAGACATTTTCCTATGAATCTCATACAGCTGGCCTATATATTGGACAAATGAGGGGTTGAGAGCTGATCTTACTGAAGACCAGAGGAGTTGCATGCTTTTAATGGATACACTACATGTCTTGTACATACATACATAGATGTCATGTACATATGTGTATATATCGTGTTCTCCTTGTTTAACCTCTGTGATCAGACACTACAAGGAGTTTGAAAACCTCCCTAGAGACATCTTCTGACAACATTTCTGCTTCCTGTTTTGCTGTTCTCTGCACAACAGTCCACATATCAGCTCTGCAGTGACACTAGCATAAGATACAGCATCTTCTTCATTTTTTCTTCTACATCTATTTCAAGAGACTATTCCTCCCCTTCTTTGCTCTAGAATTTGTCTGTGAGAATGGTTAATAAACTCATGACCAGTCAAAACCCTATTTTGAAAAGGGATCTGCAGGAAAACAGTTTCCCAATAAAGGCAGAAGTCAAAGATCAAATTCATCTGATAACTCACAGGAGGTGTGGTATAGATTTCCACATTTCCCGTAAAACTACTCATAGCTACCCTCCTACTGTTGGTGAAATAGTTCAGGCAGGTCTTCTGGCACAGATCACCCTGTAGGGGGATGGGTTACTTCACTTGATTATGGTATTTCCTTCTTTCTCTGAAATTCACCTGCTCTTCTCGTTTCATCTATGTTTATGTAAGCAGTTTCTGGCCCTAAAAGCATCTTTTCTATCCCCCTAGGAATCCTACCACTTGCGAGTGGAATTAATTAGTAGACAACAGTCTATTGCTTGTCTACTTACATACAATGCCTTCCTATGCTGGTTCACTGGATGGAAAGGAAACTTTGTTCTGTAGCTTCTGGAAAGTAAACCAATAGCTTTAATTTCTTGCCATTGACTGTTCTGCATGTCTCTTCTTCTATTGATCGGCTTTGGTCCATTTCTGGACTTTAGCATCCCAGAAGGGAGTTTCTGATGTTCAGCATCTCTCTAGATTTGATCTTTTGAGGAAAAACCAAATCATCTTGCAGCTCTTGCTACTCAAATTAATTATTTGCCTGACACCTTGGCTTTGCAGTCATGGCAAAGTGTGAGGCAGCAGCAGAGGTCAGAAGGCTGTGTTAGCCAGAGCACAATCAGTAGATTATTATCTCCCTTTACTCATCGCTCATTAGACCACATCCAAGATACTGCACCCCATTTTCCCCCTCCAACACCATACCTGAAAGACCTTAATAAACTGGAGTGAGTTCAGTGAAGCCATCAAGTTGATCAGTGCTGTTGCCCTGTGAGGAGAGGCTGAGAGACCTGGGTGTGTTCAGTGTGGAGAAAGGATGGCTTCAGGGAGAACTCAATGAAATCACTGCTAAAGCCTCCTTAAGTGCATGTGACCAGTTTGGGCCTATTACTGTTAATTATTTCCTAAGTCATCCATTCAATTATTATTTCCGTTTATTGTTACAGTGGAACAATAATATTTTAGAAGATTTAGTCTGTTTACTATTAATTAAATTTGCTATATATCTCCAGCAGATCTTTTCCCTGATTATTTTTTTGTGATTAAACACAAATCACATAGGGCAATGGCCTAAGGGCTAGAAATAACAAATTTGAGGATTGCCTCAAGGGTCACATTTAGACAGCCTTTATTTTTTCCATTAATGACCTAATAACCGGAGAAGTTTTATTCAGGGCCAAAGCTCTGTGCTTATGTTAGTGTGCCTACAATGTCACTGCTCTGACAAATTAGTTCATCAAGCATTGCTGTGTGCTATCAGGTTAGTAATTACATCTATCAAATTATTTGACAGTTTTGTACCCTTGTTTATTTCTGTGAAAATGGGAATAACAGTGTAGTATTAAACCTTGCTTTGTGTTTTGTCCCATGTTACCTGACATCCCTCATTTCCTCTGATTGTATATGAGCTGGTTTACATAATATAAAGGGCATAGTAACACATCCTTACAGGCATGTAAGGTACTTAAATATGTACATACCCCTGCAAATCCTAAATGTCACAGGTATATCACTCCGAAGCTTGGCTGTTAGCACTGCATAACAGTGTTGCTGTGTTGTGTTGCTCAGAAGAGCAGCAATCCAAGCAGTCCATATTCTAACTTCTTCCTGGAGCCTCTGGAGACCAGGGATGCTGACAACCAGGAAGAACTTGATGCCTGTGCCTTAGCTCCCTGAACATCCCCAAAATAAAAGAGAGCATGTCTAACTGGGAAGATATAAGGCATCCACTCCCTGTCAAGCCATTTGGGGACACTGAAATAAATGAAGAGTCCATTGTCCTTCCTCTGGCAATGGGCTCCCAGATGGTGGTATGTGACCTGACAAAATTAAACTTCTGGCCACTCTCCTATGTGTAGAGGATTTACCACCACAGTGAAATCTCAGTCTGTGAGGGCAGCCTCCACTTGGGACACTGTAAAAATAGTTAGGAATAATAAATAAAATACTCTGGATCGAAAGAGTAAGATGCTGCTGGTCTCACCTTCATGTCTGAAGTCTGCTGAGCTGTCCAAGAAACTTCTTCCTCTCCACTGACTCTGGAAGAGACTTAGGGACTCCTATGTGAGAAGGCCCAACAAGAGCAAGTGAATTTTAGACATAGAATCATAGAATATTCTGAGATGACCCACAGGGATCATCAAAGTTCAACTCCTGGCCCTGCACAGGAGCACCCCTGAGAGTCACACCATGTGCCTGAGAGCATTGTCCAAACACTTCTTGAACTCTGTCAGGTTTGGGGCTGTGATCACTTCCCTGGGGAGCCTGTTCCAGTGCCCAAACACCCTCTGGGTAAAGAACCTTTTCCTGATATCCAACCTAAACCTCCCCTGACACAACTTCAGGCCATTCTCTCAGTCCTGTCACTGGTCACCACAGAGAGGAGATCAGTGTCTGTCCCTCCTCTTCCTCTCATGAGGAAGTTGTAACTGCAGTGAGGTCTCCCCTCAGTCTCCTCCAGGCTGAACAGACCAAGTGCCCTCAGCTGCTCCTCACACAGCTTCCCCTCAAGACCCTTCACCATTTTGTTGCCCTCCTTTGGACACTTTCTAACAGTTTAATGTCTTTCTAACATTGTGGCACCCAAAACTGCCCCCAGCACTCGAGGTGAGGCAGCCCCAGTGCAGAGCAGAGCGGGACAATCCCCTCCCTTGCCCAGCTGGGGATGCTGTGCCTGATGCTCCTCAGGACAGGGCTGGTCCTCCTGGCCTCCAGAGCACACTCCTGACTCTAGTGCCTAAACTTTATTAAATTTAAAGTTGGGGGTGGAAACCCCTATTTCAGAATTTTTTCACTTTAAATTTGAGCCTACTTCTAGTAATATTACATTTCTCCAGGGGAACTAGACTTCCTGGTGGTCCAGCCAAGTGAAAGATTTCATATATTTCAGTTAGTCCATTAGCAGTTTCACCACAGCTGCTTCTATTTCACCTCTAGTCAAGCTACAGCATGATGGAAATGTCAAAAGTTCAAATTCTGTTGAGCCTGCAGAATGAGCAAATTCCCAACAGGAAGCTTAAGTCCATTATCTGTAATCAGGCCCTTGAACTTCATGGCTGGTAAACCTTGTTTCAGAGCATTAAGTGATAGCAGCGACTGTTGCTTATTACTGGATCTATTTTTCATTAATTAGAGTTGTAATGAACCATCATGTGGTACTTTTGTCAAACCTTTATAAACAAATCCATATCTAGTGTGTTACAAGATCTTCTGAGCATTTAATTTGAATTACTTCAATATATTTGTGTAATGGCACGTTGTGTGTCTGTCACCTTGGTATTTAGACACATTGTATAGTTTAAATACAGACAGATAGTAAATCTGCTGCTTGTGATAAACAATATAAACAGCCCCTTTCCAGTGTAATTTGAACTCTAAATAACCCAGAGATGGTCTGTAATTAAGTATATCCTTGACCAAGAAGACATATCTCACATCACATCTCATTATAAAACCCAGAAAAAAAAAGTTACAGCAAATTTCACGTTTGGGGATCTCCTGCCAGCTGAACTTGAACTTATCTTAGAAACACCCTGCCCACTTCACTCCAGAAAATACTCTGATAGTAGTAGTAGTAGCAGTAGCAGTAGCAGTAGCAGTAGCAGCAGTATTAGGCTTCAAACAAAAAAGAAACAAAAACCAAAAATTTCAGCAGCCATAATTCTGTGCGATGAACAGAGGTGCTCTTTAGTCTAGATTTGTCCCAAAAAATGTAGATTTTTAAAATTAGTATTTAGTGGCATACCTTCATGTTTTACAGTTCTGGCAATGAAGTTTTTAGAAATGTGTAGGAAAAATGTCTGCTTAATATAATCTATGGGCATTATCCTTTCATATTTACTTTTGCTGACTACTACCCTTGCTGCTGAGTAAGGTAACATTTGCTGGGATTAAAGACTTCAGTCTCTGGTCTCCTCTTTCTAGAAGTTGTGTGTCTGCTGTTCAAAAGAAATCTAGTTTGGTACGATGCAGTTCACATTGAAGTTTCTTTCTGGTATGAGCTAGAGAATTCAGCAGCCTGTGTTTGTCCATGCCATGGTTTTTTGATTTTACTCTAGAGTCACTATTGTGTTTGTGACATAGAGTAGAGGAGCTACTACCATGAATTGGGCAGCCTGGGATATGAGGAATAAAGAGACAAGTTTGTGATACAAAGGCTGTTAAAAGACAGTGACATTTTATTTAAAAGAATTTATTTGTAATAATAGAATTCCTGCATTAGAAGGCTATAAAAGATATTTTCTTAAGCATGAGGTAGTTATCCATTTTGAACAAGACTAATATAACTCAGTACCTCCACTAAAATGTTTAGTAACTGCTAATTCAGCTCCCTTTTTTTAGGAAAGTGTCCTAAAGTCAAATATCACAGTCAAATTATTTAGAAATTATTTAGAAATAATGAGGCTCCCTGTCCATCCTCACCCAGGTTCTGTATATGATTTAAGAAGTCTTTCAAATTATTATTTATCTCTCATATTTGAATCTCAGAAAATACATTGTAGTATAATGATAAGGATAATGATGATAATGATGATAATAATAATAATAGATATTAAATTCTATGTATTATAAAATATTATGTAATATGAAAGTGTATCATAGAACTTCCAGTGCTGTTTATGAGCTGTGACTTGGAAATGTATGATAAGGAGGGAAGCAACTGACACACCAAGCAGCAGTCAACATTTTCTGGTTATAGTATTCATATGTTCAGTTTTGCTCCCATTTTTTAGGGACTGGCTTTAAACTTGTTGCTGCTAGAGATACCCAGAATATGAAGGTGCTTAGAAAAATACTTTTCTTTTAATAGTCTGCCTTTATTTGTTTTGATGTTCATATCCTGCCATACTATGCTGAATTCTCATCATATTCATGGACAACATAGTTTCTCAGATACCATAAATATGTGTAAGTTTGCCAATTCAAAATTAAGTAGTTATTAATATAAACACTGGTGTGGAAGTTAGAGGTAGGCAGGATTGTGCCAAATTCATTTATCTGCCTACTTCAGTGTATGGAGTCTCAAAAGTAGTAAAATGGTTTATTTTTCAAATTTTATCATTCTTATCGTCTAACAAAAAATTATATTTTTTGATGATGTGAACAATATGTCAGAGTGTAATTGATATGCAATAAAATTCTCAGCTTTCTTGGCTTCTTGCCAGATATTGTGCTGCAGATCGGCTGCTTCGGTGTGTGATATTCTTTGTAACTCCCATTTCAGATCATTGTCAGCTCTTTCCTGTAGCTTCTCTTTGAGAAGAATTGTTGCTTTGTACAAGTTCTGCTTTTGGAACAGTGAATTATGCTCTCCAGGCAGAAATCTAGATACATTAGGAACATTTTCATATTAGCCCAAAAGAATCCTATTAGACTAGGAGTTCGTTATTTGGGCTTTTGCAACTGCCCATTACTTAAAGTCATTACATGAATGCCATTGGCATTCAGGACTGTGACACCCCTGGCTTGCTGCACTGCTTTACTTCAAAAGCCACTTTCAGTGTGTCTTCTATTTTACTAACATGCCCATAATTACTCAGGGGGGCTTTGTCAGCATGTTACCATGTCAGCATGGCTGACCAAAAGTCTGAGCATGTTGTTAAGGACATTGTCCAAAAGCCTCTTAAACGCTTACATTCAAGGGGCATTGACTGCTTCTCTAGGAAGCCTGTTTCCATGTTTGAACACCTGCTCCATAAATAAATGCCTCCTAATGTCCAGTCTCTATGCATCTCTAGATATTGTATTGTGGGAAACTACCTCGTTCAGGATTACCTGTATTAAGTACACTTTCACCAACTCTTTTGCAGAGATAACAGTTCCTTTTTTATTCACCCTGCAGCATATGATCAGGCGACATGCTGCTATTTCATATTTCCATCTCTTTGCTTCTTTTAGTTTATAATTATCTTTCTTGTAACTGCTGAATGTTGTGATTTTTTTGCTCTCTTTGCTGAACACTAGTTTATTTCTCTTCAAGTCACCTCTGTATGAGGGAGGTCTCCAAGAAAGGGGTTGTTGGTGCAGTTGGCTAAGAACAGTAGTTTCATTTTGCTTGACTGTATTATTGTTTAGAAACATAGACATTTTCAGTTGCTTTAGAGATAGTGTTTGTTTCTTCATATGCAGTTTTCTGGTATCTACTCAGCTTTAATTTTTTAACTGTCAATGCTGACAGTTTAAAACAGACGCTTTGCCCACTGTTACACTCAATATAATCAAATTGATTGCCAGGTGTCTTCATCCAGCCTTGCCACTAGCTTATTAGTGATCACAAAGCTTGAAGAAATGCAGCTTCCACAGATGTTTCCATTCTTCTGTGTCCCTTCAGAGAACTGCATATTGCCCCCAGCACTGCTGAAGTGACTGATGGGCATAGTAGTCCGGTGAGAGTTGCAGGAAATCCCTATTTTCATGATCATGTCTCAAATGGTTACACTTCAACTGCTACATTAGGAAAACACTTGTGTACAAGAGAGAAAATACAGATTTTTAATTCCTCCTTTTTACACCTGCTATGTTAAATACAGCAGTTAGTAAGGATTTGACAACGTAACAATATTGTTACACTGTGTAACAGAGTTACAGTATTTATATCACAAGTTTAATAAGGCTAAGTAGAAATATTTGCATATTTCTAGATGGCAAGTTGGGCATGTTCTGCACATTTTAATTTCCTCCCATCCCTAGCACTTAAGCACCAGGCACCCATTTACCTGTTGTCTCCCATTAAAGAAAAATTACATTTTTTATCTTTAAGCCTGTGCTGATAGCTCTCAAAATTGAGCTTTGTCCTTTGGTAATAGTTGATATTGCTGTCAATACAGATCCAAGGAAGGTGACCATCAGATCCATTTTACATCAACCTACAAAAGCTCCTAAGTCGTGTAAAGGAAGCCACTCACTTTCACCCTTGTGTAGTCCTGGTGCCCCAATGCATGTATGTGACCACCTGGGCAGCAGCCAAGGCAAAGGCAAAAGCTCTTTAATTCCTGGGGCTCCCCTTTGCCAGCCCAGTCTATTCATGTGACCCCCATGCTGGAGATTGTTTCATCTGTGATGAAAACGTCACAAGGCAGATTGGAGAAGTTGTCACACAGAATGACATAATCTACTGTATTTAAGATCTCATTTTGAGATTGCCTCTATTTGGTTTGTGAGAGTGATACCAGATTATGGGGTTTTTCCTTTCTGACAAGCACTGAACAGAGCTTCTATTTCTTTCTTCATGTCTCCCACATCAGGAAGTCTCAAGTGTGGTTGTGCAAGATGCCCCACATCAGTGTTCTCCAAATTATATAAACCTTCTTACTGGCACAGTGGTCCCTCTTAGGCTACTCACACACAAATTGCAGGTGGGGTAGCAGCTGAGGGTAAAGAGTGACTGGAGATGTCTGGTTCTGTATGTAATCTGAATAAACTCTGTATTTACAGAAACAAAGGAGTCCCAAGAGGCACTCACTGATTACGCAGACATCCAAAATAGCTATATAGGTTAGAAATGCAAGTTCTGCTTTTAGGCAGCAGGAAGAGGTTTTTGCCTCTGAAGGGAGGCTCAGAAAACTGAATGTAGGAACTCTTTCAGCCGACACTGAGGGACCCATGTTGCTGCCTTCAACATCTGCATTAGATAACTCAGCTAGATACTGGATACCTTCTGTTTGCCCACCAGTGTGTGAATTTGAGAGCAGATTTTCAATACTGTCTCTTCCCTCTCCACCTACAAACAGGCTTTGTCTCCCTCAGAGACAGGTTTTTCTCTCCCTGATCATTTCAGCATCTTTACTTGTCAGTTTCCACCCATCCATTTTCACCTACACACCATGGATTTTTCTGTTCCCACTTTTTTTTGGCCTTTCCACTCCCATGCCACTGTATCGCCTTCACTTTATCCACAATCTGGGAATGCGTCAGACGAACACTTCCAGACCCCCTGCCCACCTGTCCCTGCCAAAGGTTTTAGAGTATGATGAAAAGGCCATGAAAGTGCACGCTCCTGCCTATAGATTCTTCCCATTATGGCTGCAAGGATCCAGCACGGACACAGCAGTGCTTCCTTGCAAGGCTGGGTCATGTAGGAGTCCTGGTTGGTGTCTTTCCACTTGCTGACTAGTGCCAGAGACCCCTAATGATGGTGTTAATACCTGTAGCCCAAAATAGCCAATCACACATTGAGTAATCAGTGGCTGACTCACACAAGAATTTGAATCACCTGAAAAATCTAATTCCAACAAGTCAGGGGAAAACATCTAAACTTTTCTTTAATTTCCCCCAGTTATTCCTTTATACCTCAGAGCAATGAACTTTACAAGTCAATTGCATCTTGTATTTTTTTTATCAAATTTAAATTGTCTTTTGATCTCACTTTTATAAGAAAGGGTAAATAGGAGGCATCCAACAGGCCTTCTTATCTTCCACTAGTTTGCATACCTCTATCTGCCATCTCATATTTGTCTTCTGACTAACCACTCCTAAATTATTCAGCCCTTTCTCCATATACAAGTCCTGCCATGCTGTAGCTATTTTGTTTTTTTCTTGCCGATAACCTTGTGGTTTTCTTACAGCCTGATGTAATGAGCCTCTTTACTCATCAGGGGTGTATGTGTGTCTGGCTATCCATCCTGTTGCCTTTCTGTCCAGAAATTTTCAGCTGTTTTTCTCTCCACTGCAATAGCCCTTTTCACTAAGGTCTACTGCCATCCAGGAACATACAGACATAGTAAGTGATTAGCAAACCTTGTTTTCCAGTGCTTTCAAGGCACAAAACTATTTCTGGACAGAATAAGTGAAGATTTATGGAAAGAATCTGCATGTGTTACTCTCAGTTTTTTTCTTAGGCTGAACAAAAATTGGGTTGGTAAGTACTAGGTCAAAGATACAGTTTTAAATGCTTCTGTCAGCCTGTCTTAAAGCCAAATAAAACTGGTACTGAATAAATACTGCTTTATTCCTTCTGGCAGGTACATATGAATTATGTTAAAGATCAATTATTGGAAAACGCTAATAAAGTATAACTCCATGAAAGGCTTGCAATTGAACTTAATCTTAACTTGCAGGAGGCCCTTAGATTTTTATGAGTTATTGAGCCAGCTGCTAATAACATAAAGATGTTTGCTGAGGATTTATTCAGTCCATAGAAAGATTGTGTGCTCAACAGGGCCATGAACTATAATTGCGAACAGTACAACAGGTGAAATGTTCCCATTAATGTTGTTATTCTTATCTGGACTAAATAAAATATGGCAATCATAGCTACAGTTTAAAATTCAGTGCTTGTTGAGCTACTGTGGTTCTCAGGCCATAGAGAAATATTTTGGCTGTCTAAGCAGAAGGTTAAATGACATTATTTTAATGTTTTTGCTGTCATGGTCTGACAATATGCTACTTTTACACAGGAACAGGGTACATATACTTTTAATACACTGACACAGTAGTGAGTAGCACTGGTTGATCCATTACTGGGCATGGAATTAGGATTTTATTATAAAACTTTTTTAAATTACAAAAGAAAAATCTTACTCATCTTCATTAGTCCACAATTTAAAAAGGGAATATTTAGTTTTCCCATCTAAAAATTATCCAGTATTGCCTTATCCTTTTCCTTCTGTTTCAGAAATTTTTTTGAGTACCAAGTTAACTTTTGTTGTATTTGATTAGCTTTCCTAATAAGAGTCTTTGACTTGTTTCCAGTTCTCTCTTTGCTAGAAAAGATAGCTTTATGTTTCGGTGAGTTGTTTTTTCTAAGTGGACCCACTTCAGTTATATAAAAATAACATTTATTCCAGAAAAAGGTTGTCTATATTTCCAGGAGGTTACTTTCATTTCACATTAAAATAGTTTGCTTATTCTGATGATTCCTATATATTGCAAATAAAAACTAGAAAGGGAAAGAAGGGTTCAAGGTGATTCATCTATTTGATTTCTTCCCTGGGATATTGCTTAGCTGATAATAAGAAAAATCCAAGTTTCTATTCACAGATCAGTTTTAGTGGACTCCTTAAAATGGAAGGCAGTGACTAATGTAGCCATTTTCCACTGTTACAAACAAACAAAAAAAATTAAGTAGAGATGAGGTATTAACCTCTGGATTTTTTTTATTCCACTTCAGTGCCTAGACAGTATTACATATTTCTGTAGAACTTCTTTCTCTTGTATGTGCCACTACCATACATTACTATCTTCCTGTTTTTCAACAGCAATAAAAGTCAATTTTCACACTCATCCATGTTTATCTCTGTGAATTATCTTGATACGCAAAACCAGCTCACTTTCCTACCTCTAAAAATACCATGTTGTTTTGCATCTTACAAAAAGATTAAAAAAGGAAGCGAAATCACAACCTTGTTTTGCCTGTAATGACAATTAAGATGATTTCCATCCAGATGGTGTTACACATTTGAAAACACAAAGACCTTTTGGCTGGAGTGACAACAACATCTGCAAAAATCAAACAGCATCATCCATCCCAAGAATTTCCTGAAGATATCCTGCCAATTACTTTTACTAGTAGGTGACGATTAATCATAACCTGTCTGGCATCTGAGCAGAGATCTGATCCCTGCCCAGAAAGAAAAGTTATATTCAGACAGAGCTGAAAGCAAACTTTGCCAGGACCCAAGATCCTGAGCATCATTATTTTTAGAATGTGCCCAACTCAGATTATCTCATATTGCTTTGGTGGTGTTTTGTTGTTGATGGTGGTGTTCATGCTTTTTTTCTCTCTAAAATTGAGGCCTTGTAGATGTAATTCTGCTCAGCTTCTTGTGGGAGGTACAGAACTCAACTTCCTGCCTCTCCCAAGTTACGCTAGAGATGTTCAGGTGATATAGTTCAATGGGTGCTATTAAATTGCTTTTTGAAGGGGGGGTATAGGCAGAAAATAATGCTTGAGAATATCATTTGAGGGTGGATTCAGGTGACCTCAGAAGGCTGCATGTCTCCAGAGTAGTCTTGAAAAAGCCAGTTTTCAGATTTTGGCTATCTTGCACATGCTGACTTTTACTTTGCTGATAACATAGTTCTGCTTCTTCCAATGAGATAATTTACAAAACATGATAACACATCATCTTTCTAAATATGGTAATATCATTCATCTCTCTGTTCAGAGATGTAATTCCAGGTAAAGATATTTAAAATTCTTTGTTTCTGGGGTAAATACTTATGTAAGGTCACTGTAAGTTCAGCCCATATTTGACCAAATTTTTCTGTCACAATTATGTGAAATATCCCACTAATTTTATAGTAAGGGAACATTCACAGAGCAAAGGAACTACCCCTGGTAAAAACATTACATTTTCCCCTTTTCAATATAACTGTTGCAGCATATTCTATTCATGTTTTTTATTCTTTGCCCTCCTGAACTGGTAGAGGGAAGTGATTAATCCCTTTTTTCAAGATAAAAGCAGTTTTTTAGCCACTTACAATGAAATTACCTTTTCTGTCCCATGATCTTTCTCAACAAGTGCTCAAGGAATAGTTATACAATTATATCCCTCGCTGAATACCCCTCTATTAGGGTATTCAGAGCCTTAAACTCTATGAAGGTCTTTTTCTTTTCTTCTTGTTTTTTTTTAGCTAGCCCAAAAACCATGAAGTACACCAATGCTCAATATGTTACTAGGCTGCTCAAAAAGGCTTCTCTTACAATAGTCAAGTTTGTGTAAACAGACCTTCTCTTTTAGGAATCTGAAAAAAGCAACCTTATTTTCATGTACTGATGTATGTCTGAAGTCCAATGTCTGTCATCAGGCTTTATCTTAAACTGTTTTAAATTGCCAATTTATATCAGTTTAGGAGAAACCCCATTGAATATATTTTTGTTATTATATTTCTATAGTGTGATGTGCTCATGTACAGTGGTCTGGAATGTGTGTTTTGTTAACTTTGTGTTGTAGTGTCTGATTAAAATTCAAAGTACATTTCTACATTGATTAGATGATACCCTTTGGTCCTGACCAGCCAGCTGTAGAGATTATTGTAGGCAAATTGAAGAGAGTTATGAGAATAGCAATAAGGACCGAAAGGACTGATATCCAAAGAGATATCAGAAAAACTAAAATGCTGGTCATTCCTCCCTACCACCACTAACCCCTTAGCGACTCAGAATAGAAAGCTGTTAATTGTTTCTATGTAGTGGTTGTTGCAAATCTCAATTAAAAGCTCTTTCAACTACTCAGCAAGTGAGAATAATTGCTCACAGTGCCGCCATACGTGTGCATGACCTGTGCCATGGTAAGCAGATGGAGCTGATATCAAAGCTGGTTCATGCCCTTTGTGGAGCACAGTGTCTCTGTAACACCACAGAATCATAGTGCTGGGGTTTTTCTAAAAGTAACTTTGAAATTGAAGATAATGAACTGTCCTGAGAACTATTCAGAAATGACCACTACAAGCTGTGCCTTTTCTCTGGGTCATGGATAATAACTCCAGCTCAAAATTAGACCTTAGAAGGACAGCCTAAGGGTAGCTTAGATTCGGTCATACAATTGCCCAGTTAATTTCCTTTGTGAGTTAATACAGCTGCAGGCTAGATAAAACAACCTCTTGAGATTTTCTGCTTATTTCTGCAATTTTGGGGGCAGATATACCCTACTCATGTCCTACTTTGTTGCCTCTCTGTAATGCTCTGTAACTGGAGCCATTGAAGTTTCCTACCTATTCTTAATAAGAATGTGTGAACTCTGAGCATTTTCTGTGAATTTATAGCAAACACTATTTTGATCTAGTGATGATCCAAAAATGATTAAATATTGTTCATTTTTCTAATCAGAAGAAAAAAATCTCAAGATTCATTTAACCTGTATTGTCTGAAAGTATCATTTCTATTTAGAAGGGAAAGATGTTTCAACGTATTAGCATTAAATGCAGGCAGCAGGCAAAGCTCCTATAAACATATTCTTCCTTTGAAGAATATGAAAAAGAGAAAGATGATGCAGGTTTGTGTATTAGTTTGAGCATGTGCATGAGCTTTGAGCAGATGAGAGATCATCATTGATTACATTTCCTAATAACCATAGAATCACAGAACAGTTTGGGTTGAAAGGAACAACATCTAGTTCCAGCCCCCTGCCATAGGCAGGGACACCTTCCACTGGACGAGGCTGCTCAAATATCCATGCAGCCTGGCCTAGAACACATCTGGGAATGGAGCATCCATTCCCAACCCTATTTCAGTTTAATGCCATTCCCCCTTGTTCTAGCTTTACATGCTCTTGTAAAAAGTCATCCTTTCTGAAACTTTAGAGATTGTCCTGATGGCACATCGAGGTGTTGGGATGTAGCACAATATCCAAGTATAGCTTTTGTGTTCCCCCTTTACTTATATAACTGGGTTCATTCCCATGATACCTATGAATGCTGTAAAATCTCACAACATCCAAGAAGTTCATGCTAGGAAAGTTGCATTGGAGAAGTCGTTAAAAGTAAAACAGTCCCTTGTGATGATTTATGATGCCTCCTTTTCTAGAACTGTTATTCTCTCAGTCACATTATTAATCTCCTAGTTGCCATTAGAAATGCTGATAGTTTAGGAATGTCAACCACACCTCCATCAATAACACAAGCAATCCAGATTTTCTGACCAAACCAGAGTTTCTGCCTAGGGCAGCCCAACACTGGCCTTCCTCTTTGAGGTGGGGAACTGGGACTAGCACATCTTGCATGAGTTATTTAAATTTTGGGTAGTTGCATTACTGGCCTTCAGTTACTTGTCTTTACTTACATGTTACTCTTTTAGTGACATTGGACAATATATAAGTGTAATCTGTTACACACATGAGTTCTGGGCTCATCTTTTTTTTGTATTTTTCTTGAAGGGACCCTGTTTTTAACATGGTGGCTGTCAAATAAAAAAGCTTTTGTCAGTTAATAAGCACGAAACTTTAGTGTAATCTCAGGGATTCCTTGAGTGGTATAGGTGAAATGTTAGAAGTGGAAGAATTAATTGTTTGAAATTTAATTTGAAATTAAGTGTTCAAAAGTGAGCATTGCAAAAGCTGCTGAGAGGATTTGAAATCTCACACTAGAGTTAATGAGGGAGGATGTTATGTGCGGGGAAAAAAATCTGAGACATATTTCTAAAGAGTGAATAAAATCATCATCATGGCTGAAGAGAGGCCTAACATTTTGGAAGATCATACATAAGATATTAGCTTAGAGAAAAAAAACAAACAAAGGGGTAAATGTACATCAGAAACCTCTGTCTTTTAATAAGTCAACATAGGGAATTTTGGAATTATACTGCCCATTACTCAATTTCACATCTGAATCTTTTCTGGTGCTTTACAGAAAGACACAGAGTGAAAACTGAGACCCCATTAAATTAATTGAAATGTTGCTATTTAATTCTACATGTTTTCCTACTTTTGCCACTAAAAGATAAAGAGGAAAATAGTGATAGAATTTGGGAAAGCCTTCTTAAAATACAGAAGTACCATGGAGACTTTAGCTACATTTGCATGGAATATTAAAGGAAGTTCAGAATAATATTTTGCTCTCTTGGTTTAAAAGAGGGCAAATGCCACCTGAAGCATCCTATATAAAAGTATGACACAGAGAAAAGTCATAATATAATTAACTTTTTGGTTTTTTCCAGGGTATGTTTAGATAAGAAAATCAAGCAAGTTTAACATACTCAGAAGCAACTTTCAACTGTTGCAAACTTTTCTTAGGAGTCTGATTTCATTCCAAGAAGGGTTGATTTTGATTTATCTTACACCTGTTCCTAACAAGTTAAACTACACTGAAATAACGTGCCTGCCTGCCTTCCCTACCTCCTAGGAAAACACAACCAGGGAGGGCTGCCTTAAGCAATGGACACATTCCTCCCTTCCCTATTTCCAGCCTGAGGAGTTGGGGATGGAGTTTTGGTGGGGGTTGTGGGGGTGAAGAGTGAAGAAGATGAGAGAGCAAAGTGTGAAAAAAACACCACCAGCCTAGGAAGATTCTCCTCCCTTCAGCTGTTTTTCAAACAGGTTACAGTGCATTTTCTGCTCCACTTTTTCTGCAACCTTTCCTCCCTTTAAGTAGAACCTCATCCCTGCCCTCCAGATAGAAGCGCATACACAAGTAGATGTGTATTTGGACCAATGCTTTTTAAAAGGGAAAAGAGAACTATGCTGCTGTTGGCATCTTCATCTCTCATGGTCACAGAGGACCAGAGACCCTCAGTGGGCTAGAAGGCTCCCAGCAGTGCAGGGCAGAGGCTGTGCTCTGCTGGCAAGACTGAATTAATTGGAATTTTTTTCAGTGGCAGGCCTTCATAAAACTCTATGTTATAAAAAAACTGTCAGAGCTCTGGAAAAAGTAGGAATAAGGGCAGGAGCAGGTCACTGAATTCTTTAGAACATTTTCCTATTAGAAGTGTTGAGGGTAACCAAAAACCCCAGTAAGCATTTTAATAATTTCTGGACTAAATGCATAATTCCCAATATTTGGGTGACCTTATTATTTTTAAAGTTCTAACAATGATTTTCAGGGGCATATACTGCTTTTCTAACAATCTCTAATTTGCTGCTAGCCAGTCACCACTAAATAAAAATGGCTGTTCCATTGCTACTCTGCTCAGAGCCACTGGGACAAGTCAAGATCACCCTGCCATCGTGTTAGTCATCACGGACACTGCTTCTTCAGCACAGTCTGTATTGCTCAAGGCATTCCAGCACCTTCTATGTTAGCCTTGGATCCAGATAAACACAACTAAATATAGAAAGACGTTTGCTTTAGGTGGGTACATGTGTGCTAACTGTCTGTGCTGGCAGTATAGTCAACCAAGATCTAGGGCTTAGTTCAGCAGAGTACAGAGAGGTGCCTGTCCCGTTACATGATATTCCCTGCTCCCCAGTCACTTCTTCTGAAGAGTACATCTTTCCCAGGTCCAAGAGCATAGCTGTCAGATCTAGGGGATATCTCAGATACCTTAAGGCATCTCAAATGGCACTGGACAAATAAATTTGGGCAGCTGAATTAAGTCTTCCTTGTGCCAAGCCCAGAGTGTGAGGCAACTGAGCAGCCAGCAGAAGCCCTCCTGAGGATTAGCTGCACCTCTCTCAGCTGATGTGATTACCTTGTGCTGCTTGGGGAGTTTAGACACCTGCTTCACATGTAGACATCTAAATTTAAATATCTGCACGTGGAGCTCAGTCCAATTCCATCCATTTTTCTGATCTCCATTAGAATATGTGATGTCCTTAACTTTTCCCAGCCAGTTTTCCTATTTCTGAATTCTCACCCACACCTCCTGCATCTGGTTGTTGTGAGCTTGAGATTTGTACTGTGCAGAGACACCCCAGGATACCTTGTCCACTTCTGACTCTTCTTGATCTCCAAACTCGCTGGATTTAGAAGCAAATGCAGCATTTTTGGTAGCCAATTATGTAGTATCAACATATGATGCACATATGTATTAGCCAAAGACATTTTAAAAAGAGCGTAAGACAGGCAGAAGGTCAGCCTAGGCCAACACAGAATGTAAAATAGTGACACCAGCCAACAGTGAATATTCAGGGAGAATGCCACAAGCAGGGCAAACATACAGTGATATTTCTCTACAAGAGTTTCTCAGCCCCCAACATCCTTCTACTTGAAGACGTCCTGAGCCAGAAGTGGGCTTTTGGTGTTAATTAGCCCAGGATTAAATCTTCTCCCATAAGACCATCCAGCTGGCTTTAAACCTATGTAGATTTCTAGCCCCTTGTGACAAAAGTTTCCACAATTTAGCAGGACAGTCCTTAAACCACAGGTACATGTTTTCTGTAATGAGACAACAAAGCCATCCATAGGTGAGTTCAGAGAAATCCAGTATGTTTGTAGGCGAGGAAGGGTATTTGGACCTCAGCTTCCTTTGGTGGCAGAGAAGAATGAACAAAGGCTATTTCCTGCTGTACTGTGGCAGAGTAAGGAAACAGTCTCCTGCATGTAGGTACAGTCAGTATGTCTCACTGCTTGCCTGTGAAGGTGGCGGATTTCACTTTCTGGGTCATTCCTGTAGGAGCTATGCTTGGAACAAGATGTGCGTTTCTACCCAAAACAAAAGAAGTAAAACTCATATAAACAACAACCTGCTTTCGGTTCTTCACTGACAAACATGGGTTTAGATTATCCTTGCATGCAAACATACTAACACCACAAAAAACCCAAAGATTAAAATCAGGTATTTCTTACAAGGGCTCTTTAGGCTTTTAAAGTTTGCCAGGAAACTAATCATGAGGTGAGGAAAAACAGAGCTTGTTCTCTGCTTTTCTACTCTGTGCATAACAGCATGTCTACCCCAATCATTGTACAAGAACATTATGCCTTCTCACAGCATCCATGTGCCATCACTCTGCTGCTTCTACTCCTCTCCCCTTAAATGCTGTTCCGGCTCTAAGGACAGCTGGCTGATTAGTTCATGCACACCGAAGTCGCTCTCACATTTTGAATCTGTGACCTGAAGAAATAAATCCTAACACTTGCTGAGCTTCAACTAACTTTCCAGGCTTTCAGCTAAAAAAATTCTTCTGAGCACCCAGTGTTGTATTTCCTCCCTTCCAAGAAATGGTACATCAGGGGAGTTGTGTCCAAAAACTACATACCTCAACCACACAGTGTCTGTTCTCATAGGAAATTAGTACTGTCCTTGTAAGTCTGATTCTACTGGACTGTCACCCCTGGGCCTGCCCTAAGTTTTTTCTTACCTTAGTTTTCTTTTTTGTCTTTGCACGAAAAATTTGCTATGGAAAGAAATATAAAGGGGAAAGGTTCTAATCCATCTACCGATTTGTACAATTTGCTACATTAGGTTTCAAATCTCCTGCATGAGGTTTCTTCAATTTTATCCATATGTTTTGAAAACTGCTACCCTCACTTTTCACCCTGGAGGCTCCTGAGGTAGTTTTTGACACCAACCCTGATCTCACATCCCTACCTTAAACAGGAATCTCTGTGCTTTGGATTACCACCCACTATAGGAGTGTCTCTTTTGTCCTTCTCATTCAGCTCATGTAGATGTATGTACTATTTACTGATACTTGGATATTAATGCTTTCTGTAATGTATTTCTTTCAGACATCATTGTTCTCATCGCTTCAATAGCAGTTGTTTCTGCAAAAACTCAAGGTAACATTTTTGCAACATCAGCACTGAGAAGTCTTCGTTTCCTACAGATCCTTCGTATGGTGCGCATGGACCGAAGAGGAGGCACTTGGAAATTATTAGGTTCTGTAGTTTATGCACATAGCAAGGTACGTAATCCTAGATGCTAATTTTGTCTGGTTGATATCTTCACTTGATGTGATTCAACAAGAGACCAAGGGAATAAGCATTTATCAGTTTTGAGCAGAATACCCAAAATTTTCTGATATAACATCAGTTGTAACATGAACTAACACAGATACATCAGGCCATGTTTAATGCTAAAAGTTTTAAGATATCTTGAAAATGTTGTCCTTGATATGCAGTTGTAATTTGTTATATGTTGGGGAAGGTGCTGAAGCATCAAACCATAGGAGTAGATCTTGTCCACTTTCAGAGAAAATTTGCATCCATACGGGAGCACTTGACTTATAACTGCACAAATTCCAAAAAATGTATATATAGATATTTTCATTATGTCTTCCTTGAAATGTCATTATATTCAGTCCATAAAATGGGAATTGATCTCTGTTGTCTTTTATCTAGGAATTAATCACAGCCTGGTACATAGGATTTTTAGTACTCATCTTTTCATCTTTCCTGGTTTATCTGGTGGAAAAAGATGCAAATACTGAATTCTCCACATATGCAGATGCTCTCTGGTGGGGCACAGTAAGTACAGAAAAATAACATGGACTCTTTAACCAGTATGCTAAAGTGCTTCGAATTTCACCTACTGAGAATTTTAACTTAGTGTGCTGTTCAATGAATTGTTTTCACTGACAAAAAACTGGTCTGAGAAGCTTCCTCCTTCAACTCATTTGCACATCAACAGATTATTTCAGTCCATCCTGCAGAACAGCTGTTTACGTGTTTCTGCTGCAAACCAGTCCACTAAACCTTCAAGAGAAGAAAGCATTTTAGCCCACAGCCTTTCAGTAATATAGTTTGTAATATGGCCCCACAAAGAACTGTTTGATACAAACCAGAGGGCTGTAAGCAGCAGTGCAGGAAGAGGAACAAATGTCAGGAAAAAAAGAGGGAAAAAATCTTACATCAGCTTTGCATGAGATTATCATCAGTGCCCTTAAAAAGATGTTGTTTCTCCTTCCTCTCTACCTTGAGGACAAAGAGCAAGAATAAATATGTCCATTCTGGTTCAGCAGTGTTATTTTTTACAGGTATAAAAGCCCTAATTTACTTGAGATCATGGTTAACTATCAAATCAATTCTTTTTACTTTGTTGAAATCTGTGGGATCTAGGTACATGCCTGACTGCTTTTCTGAAGGAGGATTATATGAACATGGTTAAATAAACTAGGGTTTCAATGAACAACAAAAGGCTAGGTTTGAAGCTTTGATATTTTTTTATGGCATAATATGTAGAGGTTTTTACTTAAAAAGGCCTTATAGTGATACAGACTCCTCCACTGTGTGAGAGTTACTTAGGCAGCTTAAGAAATCTGCCTAAACAAAGCCTAAGGCAGTTATTTTCAGGCAATATAAAACTGCTTTTCTTTTCCTCCTGATGCACTAGAACACACACAGTGTGCTCTGATAGTGTCTGGGTAGTGAAATGATACCTGGGACATAATTAATGCTGACAATATCATGGAGCACTCATTAGTTTTCTTGGAATAAGTGTGAGACCTGAGCCAGCCTCTGACACCTTTCCTTATCAGAAGGATGCAAAAATGAAGCTTTCTCACCTCAGACCTTTTGCTGACAGGATTTCATCTAGATTTAGTAATATCTGCAGACTCAGAGCATGCACACATGGACTGTGAAGAAGCCCTTTCCAAAATGTCTTAAATTATTGAAAATATCTGTAAGAAGTCTTGTCTGCATTTTGAGCTAAGGTCAAGGTCACTCACTATTATTAGGGGTAGTTAGTGTATTTGAAATTTGTTCATCTAAGGGCTAGTCATTTGTTGCATGTCTTCCCTAGAGACTATACCTCTATGTTATCAGTGCACAAAATTGGGAGCTTGGAAAAGCCAGACCTAGTAATTGTTACTTGTGCATTTACAAATATTCAAAAATATATTTTCCTGAAACTTGTTGCTTTAGAGCATCAAGGCAAATCACTGATAAAATACACCTTTTATCCTGTAAGACAAACACACATAAAATTCATATTGGCTAAAGTCGTGAGAGAAGGTTTTGTCTTCAGTTACATCACTGTAATTTATTTTGTTTCCCATTTCTTCAAAAGCTGAGCTCTGGGTTTGCCTTTAAGCTTTCTAACCTTCCTGTATCGACATGGTTGTGAAGCCTCTGGTACTGGATGCTGATGCCCTCACTGATGAGTACCTTGGCTCTGGCAGCCTGAAAACCACATTGCCCCTTTGGGGTGGCTGTGGGGATGTGGTCCTACAAGAGACCTTCCTGTGGCAGTGCATGTTTTTGGAAATAGATGTTTTCAAAAGTTTGATTCTCCAGGAAACAGCCTCTCTGCAAGGCCACGTGTGCCTTAGCGCTGCATAGGCAGGGAGTCTGGACTGAGCAGAGGATTGTACCCACCTGCC
Organism: Corvus cornix cornix; assembly: GCF_000738735.6. Taxonomy (NCBI): domain Eukaryota; kingdom Metazoa; phylum Chordata; class Aves; order Passeriformes; family Corvidae; genus Corvus; species Corvus cornix. Next base: position 84,337,757 of record NC_047056.1, on the reverse strand, counting down.
AGCTGGAATGGGGAAACATATGCACAAGGAATGAGAAAGTCTCAGCAAACTCAGACCTTCACTCTGGCATCTGACTGAGGCTTGTGGTAGATCCAGATCCTTCTCCCTGAGCAGATCTAGCAGCGGGAACAAGACCTTTATTTTAGAATTTGCTTCTCCACTACCTGCTGACTGCTATTTCTTAAGGAAAAACCCTGCTAGGAAATAATCATTGTATAAAGTGGTGCTTAAAATATTTTGTACACTATGAAGTGAAAGTGTATGACTCAGAGGTTATATAAGTAGTGCAACTTAGAAAATCAGGAATCTTGTCTTGATTTCAACAGAAAAAACAACAAATTTTATTTTAAAACTTGGAAACAATATATATTGTATATTTCTATATCTTTTCTTCATTCCCTAGTGTATGACATGAATACATTTAAGTTTTTAATGCACTTAAGCAAGTGCACAAAGTTACTGGAAATCAGTAAGGGGGAAATCATTCCCCCTTACCTGTTATCTTTGCCATTTTAATAATAGTATTTTTTTTACAATATGTAAAACAGTATGTGGGAAATGCATAATGTGCTTCTTAGTCATGGTTGTTTTTACTGCCAGAGTAACCCACATGCAGATTTTTGAAAAGGACAGATTGTATGGCATTCTGGGGAAATAAATGCTTAGTCTTACTGGTTTGTTTATTTGCAAAAGTTGTTTTGACTTAAACCACAAACTACCAAACCCTGGACTGAATTCTGTCATGGCAGGGGTACAAGAAAGAAAAAGCTGGATCAAAGTCAGGCACAAATAGTGACCCTAAATTTCAGGCTTTTAGAGGCACTTATGCCTCTCCTTAAAGGATCAGCACTAGCATGTTGCAATTAACCCATTCATTAATTCAGATTATTTGAGGACCATACACTGCTATGGTTATTTCACAGACTCCATTTCTGAAGCCCATGTTTTTATACAGAAATGAAAGGCAGGATATGGCATCCAAATTTACATGTGCATATGCCACTGTATTTGCAATTTTATGCTATACTGTGCAACCTGCTATTGAAACATCATGGTAATATTACTACTGTGAATATTCTTGTGGTCGAGGTCCCCACAGTGTTGCCTAGCAGAACAGCACACAATGGTGAGTGTTATATGAAGAGCTCGAGTTCAAAATTTGCTTTGGTAGAGAAGACAAATTCATTTAACAGATGAAAATAACAAAACTATATGGGAACAAAAGGTCAATTAAAAAACATAAGTATTTCAAAACCAAACCATGTGTGGTTTTCTGAGATATACTGGTGTTAACTAGAACTGTGTACAATTATAGTGACATTTGGTTTGTACATTAATCACCTTTAGCTGCAAATGTAATGCAGCTGAAGTTTCTGTCCCTCTTACACATTTGACAAAATTTCTCTTAATAAGTCTTTATTTTCTAGTAGTATCCAATAGTAACAGCTGGATACAGAATGGCTCTGGCACTCCACAGCAACCTGTTAGTGAACAAAACATATTACAATGAATTACATTGTCACAATGACCAGCTCAAATGAGTTAATATTGATGAAATTTTTCCCATTTAATGTAATGATGGCATGAGCAAACTATATTTTTTTCAGTTAATTGATGTCAGGTAAAGATTCAAAAGGAAGTACTGCTAGGAGAACATAAAATGACATCAGAAAGAAATATTAGGGTAGAGAATGGCCTCCTGAGTCCTATCTCATCTAACTGAGGTCATTTAAGTTATATCATCACATTCATTATTACATTACATCACAGCATGTTTATTAGTTCCAGCAATGAGATAACAGAAGTTCTATTATCATTGTGAGTTTTGAGCCTGGCCGGAAGACACTGCCTACTTTGGTTAGTCTGTCCAGACCCCTCATTTCTGGAAGTAACCAAAATGGAGTGGCTTCCATCTGGTGTAAAAGACAGGACTCAGCTAGCTCATTTAGCCATGCAGGAGTGTGATTCAGCTGCTTAAACACAGGCATACAGTACCATCAAAGGTCTGTTGGACAGTCTGCTGCCTCTCCTGTGGATGGTCCCAGTTCAGATGCCCTAATACATCTCTGGTGATGCTAGACACTTTTTTTTTCAGACAAGCCCAAGTTCTACATTTTAGGATAAGACAAGTTACCTCTGAACTTTGGTCACTTCTCTCTTACCCACTTGTGGGATCCAGCCTTCCCTCACAATGCTAGCTGTAACTTCTGTCTGCTTCTCACATTATTATCAGTGATGTCTGGAAACTTCTTATGTTGTCGTGTTTTGATATCCAGTAGTTTTCCACACCCAGCTCAGTTAATTTAATGTCAGGATTACACCAGTCAGGGCCTGGCCAATGGTTTAGTCATTTACTAGCAGCATTCACAAAGATGTAGCAGATTATTCCCAAACTTGATTCCAAAGTTGTCCAGAAGAACATTTTCTTAGTTGTGTGGTGAGAGTAGTATAAAATGAAGATCAAACCCCTTTGCTCAGTGTTGAGTAAGACAGTACAGCATGGTGCTGACACCTATATACCCGTGTAAAGACCATCTTGAGATAAAATAGCTCAAAGTGAGCAAGAGTCCACTGATATTCTTAATCACAAACTGATAACATTAAGTCCTTAGTACCTAGAAGAATTGAGGGAAAGGCTTTAATAGGGTCTTTTTATTTTCTTTGGAGAAATTCCAGAGATACAGTGTGTGTGACTGCTCCTGGTTTTGGACTGCTCTCAGGTCCCAAACGTTCAAGTTTATCTCTGACTTCTTTGGAATACAGATCAGTGGCAATATCATTAATATGCAGATGACACTTGGTTCTGTTTCCCTCTCATCAGCCCAGGCAGGAGATATCTCTGTACTTTCCAGCGACTGGCAGAGATAGGGAGCTGGACAGAAGCCAAGAAAGTGGGCTCATTCCAGAGCTCCAAACTGCTTTGCAATGACTGGCCTGGAAACAAATTTTGAGGATTTTTTATTCAGGGAGTGATTTGTTCAAGTGTTTCATTCCTCTTGGGCTCTTAATAGCCTCAAACTGCTCTACAGTTGCCCTCTGATGTGAAGAGCTGTGATTATCTTCTTCAGCAAACAAATCAAGCCCCTCTGCCAGGCCAAGACCATGGCTGAACCAGCTCATCTCTGCCAGAAAAGAGAGAGTTGCATTCTCACGTTCCCTCCTCCTTATTACTCGATCTCAGCCTCTCGCTGCCTTGCGCAGGCTCTGGAGCTTGTTAGGCACGTCTGTGAGCTGACACAACTGACCAAAGCAGCAGAAACAAATCACACAGAAAAGTGGATCACTTTCTGCCCCTTCCTGAGTGGCATTGGCTTGCCAAAGAGTCCAGAAAAAGCCCAGAAGAGGAGATGGGGCAGGGAAGTGAAGAGGAGCAAGGAAGAGTGAGACCTGATAGGCATGCAAGGTGGTGTGTCTGTGATCAGGCTAGTGTTACAAAACTTGAGACTTGATAACCACTTGAAATTTCAGCTGCAGCCTGAATTCATCTCTCTCTCTTAGTCTCTATGGCTTTCTCAGGGTAAATTGCACTCACAGCTTGTTCCCAACAATGGGAGCAATTAAAAGCACTGTTTACTATCTACAGAGTCCTAAATAGTTGAAATCTAATTACTTCCAAAAGACTTTCCTTCTTTTGTCCCGTGGTGACCCTGACATTAAATAGAATTGTTTTGGCTGTCTTGCCTAGGAATGAACTTTGAGGAAGCTGGAAACAAAATAATGTCTCTAGAAGGCAATTTCCTGAAGAATCTGTTGCTGCCAGAATATTCACTAAGCCTGAACTTGCCCACATTTGGTACACGATGTAAAATAATTCTCCATGCACATGTTCTCCCTAATAACAAGCCCCGGAGTCCTTGGCACTCAGCCTACTGTTGTCTATCTTTGTCCTTTAACATCGTGTGCTGTTGCCTGAGCACGCGCCCCACAGCCTCCCAGCCAGCCCTTGGGAATCCTCCGCTCTGCCCACACCTCCTCCAGCTGCCCACACCAGGCAGCTGTGTGGGTCTGAACTCTGTGAAAGCCTACAGACACAACTCTTCTGCCAGTCCAGTCCCCAGGTATGGGATTGGTGTGCTTCCCGGGGCCACGAGTAGCCTGGATGGCAATTCCTTGGGTCAGGGAATGCCCTCAGCCACATACACACACATGAAGGCCTCATCTTTTGCCTTCAAGATGCGCTCAGTGAGCCTCAAACATGCATCATTATCTCAGTGGCTGCACTGCTCGTGGCCAGAGGTCAGTGAGCCCTCCCACTTGCACTGAAACCTGCCTCCCCTTTCTCTTTGACCTGTCCACAGGTGGGTCTGAGATAACATGGCCCAACAGCCCAAGGTACCTCTGCATCTGCTGCTGCATAGTAACCTTTGGACCTTCATGTCAGGAGTGACATAGGTGTATCTGAGCCTGTCAGGAGGAAGGGGAAAGGACCAGAAACTTTACTCAAAGTTCCTTCCAGCTTTTGATTAGTGTTTTTTGGGTTTCAGAAGATAAATCACCTCAAATTGTACTGATGGGTTTGCAGAAAATGCAGCTGCTTCTTGCAATTCCTTTGACTTTATATAATCTGCAAGCATCAATGTCTCCCCTGCTATATTTTTCCAGTATGATGTCTGTATACTTTATATTTGTTTAGTTATGCAAATAGATACAGTTATATTTTCCTGCAGAAAATAAGTGAAACACCTTCACATCCCTGGAAAAGAAAACTTTTTTCCTGCCCAACTTATGTAATTTCCCATCATTTCCCTCAAATTTGAGATCAAGATAATGTTTCATTATTTTTAAACTTATTGCTTATTTAGGTGTTTTTCTCATGTTTATTATTTATCTCAGTTTTATTTAGTCATAAACAGTATTACATTTTCACAGAAAAATGTCAATGTTAATATATTTATGTTCATTTTTTTTAGAAACAGCTATATGTTTCATATGTCTTGAATTAATTAGTGGAAGTGCTGCTTCATGCAATGTAAATAATCTGCAGCTAATCTGTCAGTGACTTCTGGTAAACCACGTAGTTCATTCATTTCTTTTTAGATCACTTTGACAACCATTGGCTATGGAGACAAAACTCCTCTTACTTGGCTTGGAAGGTTGCTTTCTGCGGGGTTTGCTCTACTCGGCATTTCTTTCTTTGCACTACCTGCTGTGAGTATGCCTATAAAACTCATAAAAATTAATAGAAACTCCTGTAGGTCCTGCCATTATTATGATACAAAAAGCTGAAGGAAGCTGTCTACATGAAGAACAACTGTTTAAGCCTTTTTGCTCTGCAACAACATTAGTGAATTGCTATCCAAAATCAAAAAAAAAACGTTTGGTGTCATTGCTTTAGTTTTGCGAAATTTCTCTGACATGGACAGATGATAGAAAGACAGGGAAATAACCCTAAGTTAGGTTACATACTATTGTGTAAAGTTGAAAAATCTCCCTTTTGTTATATTACTGCTTTTCTTTCAAATTTTTCTAAACAAAACAAAAATAAAAGCAGATTATATGTTTTTCTAACTTAGACTATAGTGAAAAAAAATTAGGCATTTCTAATAGCTTGTGTTGTATGGCCATGTTGTATCGTATGTTCAAGCTACCAACAGAGAGTAGTAGGCCTTAAATCAACTAATAGTTAATGTTGTTGAATGCAAAATATGCAACTATCATTTTCCATGAAAAATTGTAAATAAACATTACAATTTATTTATGTTGTTTCTATCAATGTACAAGACACTAATGGAAATGGAAATTATTTAATGACTAAAATATAGTGCAGCTTCAGAAATAACTTCTCATTTTTGTGGGTAAATCTTTTTTTTAAAATTAGTTTTGAATTAGCATGAAATGAGAAGTGGCATTTGTATTTTTTATATTGTCTCCAGTGCAATGTCTTTTGATATTTTAATACTCTTATACTCTATCTATAGATCACTATAAAACATGGATGTCATAATTCTTCATTTGTTTTCAACCATATAAATAAACCAAGATTAAAAGTCACCATTTGTCAACAGCATTAAATCGTCTGGTGCACTGCATTTATTTCTTACTCTAACTACAAAGAGTATTTCAGTATCTTTGACATACTATAATGCATATAATTATAACTCATTACCTGTTTGTGAATCTTTGACATTTATTGACATCTACTGTAATTAATTCCTTTTGTTACCTAGTCACCACTAACAAGAAAGTTAGTCTTACCAGCACTACAATGAAAAGATGAATAACCTTACCTATTAGAGATGCCACAACTTTTGTTCCTCATGTCATATCTATGTACAGATACTAGTTTTCCTCATAAATACTTCTGTGCTGAATCTGTCTGTAAAACAAGAGGTATGTGGGAAACTTTTGCACTTCTAATATTATTTTATCCTAAGAATCGAGTGGAAATATTCTTCCTTATAATGCAGACATGTCCAGCAGAAGTATTACACTCCTTGCAAGTCAAGGAGGAAAACATCCTCAGTCTTTGGATCTATTCAGTTAGGGTCAAATTCATCTTACTCAAAGGTAAAAATGCTAAAAGAGGAGAGGTTTCATAATCACCTTTTTCATAGCCTCTAAAATGAACAATGGGCATTATTTATTGGGAAAAATCAAGGATAAATGGTCTTAATCTGTTAAGAAAAGCATTTTTTAACTTTTCTAAAATCAAAAGTTGTAGTAAGTACTTCAGATGTGGACTTTGGGGTCCATATATATCTGCATATCTGCCAGCTGGTAATTTCCTCATTCCTGACTAAAGTTCCTCTGAATATCCCAGTTTGATTTTATAAATATATATCTATATCTATCTCTATGGCCTTTGTAGTTGCAGGAATACTGTGTAGCACAAACCCAGGCAATGGGTGGGGCGGGTGGTCATTGGTAGCACCACAGATGTTATGCAAGGAATCTCCTGCTTCACCAGGAAAGGGGCACTGCTTCTTTGCCTTATACTGTCATATACTGCTCATAAATGTCTTATCTGAAGCAGCCATATGTTGTAACATCTTCACAAAATCTTCATAATTGATGATGTATATTTGTTGAAAGACTACCTACACATTGATAAAATGATATTGCAGGGCATCCTTGGCTCAGGATTTGCATTGAAAGTCCAGGAACAGCATCGTCAGAAACACTTTGAGAAAAGAAGGAATCCAGCTGCAAGTCTAATTCAGGTAAATAAGAAATCACCAAAAAGATAATAGCAGGTGATTTAAAGCACGTATTGGAAAAAGTCTTATTATTTCCATTTGGAAAGTTTTGTGGAAATAATATTTAACATATTGGTTAGTTTCATGAAATAACTGTATTCAGTGACTGCTATGTGTTGCCATAATTCTGTACAGAATCACAGATTCATTTAGGTTGGAAAAGACCTTTAAGATCATCAAGACAAACTATATATAGCAGTTCTGTGTGTAGTTTTTGTTTCTTCTATCCATGTTAAAGAAACCAAGGCAAGGATGACAAATGCATACCTGCAGTTAGAAAATTATTTGGAAAAAGAGAATTGATCCCTAGACAACCCAATGACAGCACAGTGCTCTTGCCTACATTAAGCTACTTTTTATCTACTACAGGGTTTAGAGTATTTAAGTCCGTGATATACTTGGTGAAGAAGAAAAGTGTCCTGCCCAGAGAATTGCTTTCACTATTAGTCAATTCAAAAGCTGGAAATGTAGGTACCAACAATTTCAAAATGTCTGAAATTGTCTGAAGTTGTTCTGACATGATGGTGCAAATCAAAAGTGGCATGGTATGTTTTAGGCAGCTGTTTTGCATTGGGTTTTTCCTTAACTTTCAGTCCTAGTTAAAACTGAGAAAATACTCTAAAGAATCATTTTGCACCAAGCTTTACTGTACTTGATGCACTGAAAAAAAAGGGGGGGAAATAATTTTCTAGAGTCCTAGTTTATTTTCCTGGAACGTCAAGTGTTCTATGTGTGCCATTTATGCTGGGTTTTATTTTTTAAATAATAAATCCAAATAAAGAAGCTGAGCACGAATATGCTAGGGTTCCATGTTAAGTACAGATAGATGTCAGACTGTCTTTGAAGCATTCTTAAAGTTAATGAATATTTTCCATTATTACTCTTAGATTATTATTAAATCCTAAATATTTCAAATGTAATATTTGTTAGAATAATTTAAAAAATAATTCCACTCCTTTTGTGTCTACTTTAGAATGACTGTTTGGGGTGCTTTCTAACAATGTATTCTAATCTACTTCTTCCAAGTTTGGTTGCCAGAGGAAACACATAATAGATTTAGGTTTTGGAAGTAGCTCTTATTATTATTTTATAACAGTTCAACCAAAATATTAGTAAGACAGCATGCTAAATAGACTAAGACTAGCTAGCTGCCTGATTTTGGAGAGTGACACTCAGTGGACAAAATCATTGTGAAAGGAGGATATTTGTTGTGGGATCCCATGATGAAGGCTGTTCAGCATTTACATGTTCATTTACAGGTTCAACACTTTCACTGATCCAGAAATTAATAAAAAATTGCTGGTAGAGATATTTTCTGAAGGCACAAGGCCTGGCAGAATAGGAAATATGACAGCAGGCACACAGGAATAAAACCAAGGGCGATCAGGGTGACTTTTAGGGTGAAAGGATTACTGCCAAATATTTTAATACAACAAATACAAAACTTAATCTAGAAACTGAATCTGGATTATTACAAGATGTGTCTATCCCAGTTTTAGTGAATCAGGAAAGGATTTGACTAAGGATGAGAAATACAGAGGACAAAGTGTGGTAAAGAAGGGTCAAGAGCTTCATACAAGTTCCCAGTATGTTACTCCACCTGATTTAAATAAAGTCCTTAGATACAGAACCATAAACATAACAAGGAGAAGACTGATAAGGAGAAGACATACACTACCACTGTGTATGATGATGCTCATACTAATATGCTACATATCAACTCAGCATCTACGGTTTGTAAGTGAGACTGGAATATTAGAGAAAGCAAATAAAACATTGGAAAAAATGGGTCAAGGACTGGAGAAAATTTTGTGTTCATAAATGCAGGATGTGTCTGAACTGCATATCATTGGGTACTGTAACAGTGCCCCAGTTTTTTAAATCGTCTCAAACTTATCAGAGTAATGTCTATTTTCTAACCAGTTATGCTGTAGAATTAGTCTGTGCTAACTCATCTGTTGCCACAGACTGTTTGCTAGAGCCTTTACCTGACGTAAGGATAGCTATAGAAAAGTGAAATGTTTCATATGGACATACTTTTCTCAATTTCTTTAGCTTATAAGAAATACTTAGTGTGAGCATTATTTGAACACAGAAGCTCAGAGATGGAACCTATTGGACTATTTAATGTAGCAGACAGAAACATAACGAGTAACTCTGGCTATAAGCCAAAACCAAAGAGTTTCAAATTAAAAATAATGCAGAAATTTTTGACAATGAGAATGATCAACCAGTGAAGCAATTTTCAAAGTGAGTAACAGGTTGTCCATCTGTTAATGAAGACTGGATATGCTTCTGGGAGATACACAGTAGGAAAACACAGGGTATTAGCTTCCATACAAGAATACCTAGATGACATTTAATGGTTGACAATATACAGGAAGCACAGATGCTCAGCTAGTACAAATTAATATAGTTATGCTGACATCAGGGAACACATCCCAGCTTGTAGAACCGAGGCTCATCTTACTATCTACATGCACTATAAATCCAAACAATGGATACATTTTCAATGCTATGCTTTGGTCATTCACCTTTGAAATTATTAATTTTGTGTTTTTAAACATTTAACAGTGTTTCAAACCACAGAGAATACTTCTTTTTTCTTCTAAATGCTTTTTGTCTGGTTTTCATTATGATTTGCAGAATGTATTATGACACTTTCTTTACCTCAGACTGCAAGTTTGTGGGGGTGTCCCCTATGGACTTGTCACAAATAAATCACTGCAATGCTTTTCTGAGCATCTTTATATGCTGAATATCTTCTGGTGCTTTCATGGAGCCAGTAACTCTTATCTTACCACATAAGGTGTACTGGGATTCACAAAAGTTTTGATAGGTTTGTACTGGTATTTCCTGAATCAGCCTAACTGAGCACATCCTGGTCTGAGCAAAATCCCCTCACTCCATAGTCAGTGCGGTGGCATTGTCACTTCATTTTCTTGGTTCCTTTGTACTTTTCTATTGTTTCCCCATACCAGGCTTCCTGGCGGTTTTATTCTACCGACGCCAGCAGAACAAACGTGGCAGCCACCTGGCGATATTATGAAAGTATTCTTCCTCCCCTCAGGCATGTATCAGTGCTATGAATGATAAGAGAAAGATACAACTTGTATTGGTTACTAATCTGCTTTTCAATTTTTTGTTTCATCCCCTGCTCCCTCTTGCCTTGTTTTTTCTTTTTTTACCATATATCCTGCACGTAGTGTGTATGGCGTAGTTATGCTGCTGATGAGAAATCAGTTTCCATTGCTACCTGGAAGCCTCATTTGAAGGCCTTGCATACCTGCAGCCCTACAAAGTAGGTACAAATATGGCAGCTGGTGCTGTTTTTGATGTCTGTTCAAGCTTATAGAGAACTAGTATTTGTCTGTTTTGTCATGGTTTGTTGCCTTAAGTCCTCTCCAATTTTCTCATTAAAAATTTCAACTAACAAATCAGATTAATATCATGTAGGAGCCCAGGAACAAATACAAATCATTGCTATTTATCTTAGAAATGCACTGGCATTAGAAACATTTTCCCAGCAACCCACTCATGCATCACGGCTAATGATTCACCTCATTCCAAATTATCCTTAAGGAGGAAAATACCAAGTTTAATGCAGAGCTTGTTCCTTGGTTCAATGGTATGTTTATGTCTGTGCCTCTGTATAAGGCTGTAGCTGCTGATCTGCCTTTCCAAAGGAAGAGTGCCTTGTGGTATTTTGCAGGTGAATGCACTGGGGAATTTGCTCCTTTTTGTCATACCTTCTGATATATTCAGTATTTCCTTAGGACAAAATATATACACAGTCATACATACAGACAGTGGAAGATGACTCAAAAGACCTGTTGCCACAATTTGGCAGACAGGAAATATTTGATACTCTAGCTTGGGTGAGAATTCACAGAGCACTGGCAGCCCGAGACTTTTCAATAATTCAGTAAAAGGTTTAGCAGAAGGCAGCAAGTTGACTGATTCAATACAGGGCATAGATCAGGAAGTAAAAGACACTTGATAAAGATCAAAAAGGAGAGCGCTAAGAGCCTTATGGGAAAGCTCTGATAAGCATCTTAACTGTTGTTAATTGCAGACAGTGCAAGAGAATTAGTGGTTTCTCTCAAAGCTGGGTGATGAACATCCACATGACAGTAAAAAGGTAATTGTGTGCCAAAAAGCTCAGCCAGAAAGAAGTTTGGCTGGGTATCCAAAGCTGATCTTTGAATTTCAAAGAGTTGACAAGAACAGGGCCGTAAGTAATCCATTACCATAACTGTAATTCCAAACTGCTCCAAACTAAAAGGAGCTTTTAGATTAAAAGTTACATGAAGTATTGATATTTTACATATACAAACAGGTTGAAAGCAACATTGGTATAAATGGATGGATATAAAATTACATAAATAATGAAGCTGTATCCCACATAAAATATTCTAAAATATGACTGTCCCTCAAAAGTGCATCTACTTCTTATTTTAAATAAGCATATTGCTGTGTTATCCTAAAATTAAACCTTTTTATTTACCAGAAATAGCTTTATCTAATAAGAACCTACAGCTTTCTGTTATATATGTGTCAGCAATGCGTTTTGCCTAAGTGCTTTGCCAACTCAGTCTGCAGTGGTATGTACTAAGCATGTTATGCATGTGTTAAAAAAACTGAAAAGTTTATTTTCCAGAAGCATTGTAGTTATGAGTCTTGCTTGAATGTTTTTGTGGTTGCAATGTAACGTGTGTTGTACACCAATTAACATACCCATTTACGTTTATCATATATATAACATCATCTGTAACTAAGTAATGTGATTACTATCTGCATAACAAGTATGTTTTTCCCTCCCACTCCCTGACCTGAAGAAAAGAACAAGGGGAATCTTCTAGCAGGTTTGTAGTTTCTTTTATTCCTTTTATCTGTGAAATTGCTGTTTCCTAATGGCTTTTAGGTGTCTCGGGTTCTGTACAGTAGGTTCAATGAACTGCAACTGTTGATAGATAATAATCGCAAATTGGATTTTTTAAACTCATACACTGCTGAAATTTGCTTCTTTGTCCCAGTTTTTCTATGGAAAAAAATAGGCAATTTTTTACACATCTAACATGTTTTAGCTTTGAGGAGCTCAGTCTGAACAGTGGCAGAGCAGCCAGCGGAGCAGCCTCTCCAGACCCAGCTCCTGGGCAAGGACACCGCCCTTGCTTCTGCTGTAAAATTGATGCGGGAATTGCAGTGGAAGTTACAGACATATAGTTTATTTGGCAAGGTGAAGAAGCCCACCAGCCCTCCACTGCAGGGTAAGGACCCTCTGATGGGGCTGCTTGGATGTCACCTTTGCTCTGCAGGAGCATCCTCAAGGCTTCCTCAGTGCCATGACTCCACATTTTCTAACTTTTCTGTCATCCCCTCCTAAGGAGCGTTTTGGGACATAGGAGGTGGGGGGGGAAAGCAGCACTGCAGTGTCTTACCTCCTCCTGGCTGCATGGCTTGCACTCCCCCTTGGCCTAGTTGAGCCAGACTGGTATGTCGCCTGAAGAAAGCCCCACTGCAGTCAGCTGGGAGCGCGGGTGGGCTTCCACCCAGCCTAGATCGCGGCTGAGCACCAACTGCCTACAGCTGGCAGCAGAAAGCCTTGGCAGGGCTATTCTCACTAGGTAAATAAAGCTCTGGAGAGGCATGTCCTAAGGAAGTGGGAGAAAATGCTGGTCTTTGCTGTAATGATAGCCCAAACCCTTAGGGACAGGAAAGGACTCAGTGGCTATAAGAGAAATTATCTCAGAAACTCATTAGGGATGGGAATCAGCAGGCATTTGGCAGCCGGCACTGCGGTATCAGCATGCTCAGAGAATAGCAGACTTTACCTCCCATCAGAAAATGCTGAAAAGCCAAGGAAAAAAGTGTTGGTGACACATCAGCCCCTGAAATACATCCAGCCCCAAGTTGTACCGTGGTTCACAAATGCTTCTGGGTTATTCAGTTAGGGATGAAAATCGTCACATCAATTACCCGTGTCCCATTCCACTTCCCAGATTGCTCCTCTGGCACCTGACTCCAACCTTTTCCTCCAAGCACATGTAACCGCTGTTAGTGTCACTGTAACTCAAGGGGACAGGATTTGCTCTGTCAGTTCTGGGACTTTTTGTATACATTACCTCCACAGGCTTGCTAGGAACATACTGATCTCATTAAATTATTACAGTCTGATCCAAACTTCTTGCTCTCACCAGCTGTATTTCCTAGTCTTTTGACAGCAACATTTAAAATTGACTTTTTTAAAGGTGACACAGAAGTTGCCAGCAAATGAGTACATCCCTGTAAAACCGGGATTTGTGCAGAGGAGAGAGGTTATTCCCAGTTGTACCTGCAAGCACTAAAAAAGACAAATTTACTTACAATAACTGGAAACTAGATTAAAAAAACAAAACAAAAACAAAAACAAAAACAAAAAAACCAACAACCAAACACTCAGCTGTCAAAATCAGCTTATGTTCTCCATATTAATGATACCAATTGTGTCTTTAAAAGAAGTTAACAATTTAGTCAGATTTGGTCACTTTATTTTCACTGAATGGAAGATGCCTGCTCCTTCAGAAACTCTTAACTAATTTGTGCACTGCTGTAAATTAGTGTATGGGTAAAAATGAACTAGTTAACTTCTGAGATCATGTTCTACAGTAAAAACCCTACAGACCACTCAGTGCCTTTTCAAAAAAGGTGTGTTTTGCCAGTGTCTGTATACCACTCTTATGCTGATATATCACTGTGTGTTTATATGACTGAAAATACATGTGGTGTATGTGGTCTTTTGTGGCAAAGATGTAAATGCAACCTACTGCAATGTACTTTGAGATATCTGTCCTTGACTATTTAACTTGTTTCTTACTGTGATGTTAAGTTACTTGCATGGGATGCTATGTGAACTAAGTAAGCTTCTTGTTTCACTCTTTAAAAGGAGACATGTTTGCACAAGTAGTACATTGGATTGCATTCTGAATATGCTCTTTGCTCTATATTCCCTTCTAATAACAATGGAGAAAAACTCATGTTAGGGAAAAGTTTATTATTTTCTTTCATACCAAATTGGCTTATATTTACAGAAATTAATTCTTGTGTTTTGTCATGTATAGAGCTACAGTCTTTCATTAGGTGATTAAATGTTGCTATGCATTTGAGTTGAGAGAGCTGTGCTTATGAGGCTGTAGCTTCACATTGATTTTAATAAAAATATGCATGTTGTATTTCCCAAAATTTTACACACAAGTGTTCTAATTAATAATTTATCAAAGTATTAGTAGACGACCTCTCTGGTGTATCCAAGCTATAAATGAGGTATTTCTATAAATCGGTTCTAGACTTGTGTAAGTTATTTTAAAAGCCTATATGTTAAATTCTCAATAACTACAAATGCACACACTGAAAACAAACATATATATATTTATATAAATAATATTTATTTCTGTTCATTTATACAACATGGCTGAAATAGTTCCTGTGCAGGAAACTAGATCAAGACTGATGAATCTTGTGACATACAGAGAGCATAATCAGTCTAAAACTGTGTGTAGGACATGCACTGGGTGTCTGCAAAGGATGAATGTCACCCATCTAGTCTTGTAACTCATGAGGCTGAATATGCATTCCCTATTTAGACAATTCTCTGGTGCAATAAGGAGCAGTTTTGCCAGTATAAGATCTTGGGGGGAAAATTCAGCCCTGTTCTGAGGGAAACAAGTGAATTATATTATGGAATTGTTTCACCTCCTATACCATATCTGTTTCTAAAAGTAGATTAAATGTAAACACTCTGCATGCACCATATAAAAAAGAAATTGCCAGTGATGTATAATCTAACTTGAGGTGGAAAACCTAACCCCTTATCTAGCACTGGAATGCTTAGTAACACAGTCCTCTATCTCCCCTCACTCCTAGTAAGCTTTGTAGTAATAAACAGAAGCTCTTCAGGATGTACACCCCTCGGAAACATAGGTATTCAGCATCCTGCCTATTCACATGATGTTTGAGAATGCCAACTATTCAGCATCCTGCCTATTCACGTGATGTTTGAGAATGCCAACTAACATCAGGTGCATGATTCATTTACTTCCCCTTCTTAGTGCTTTAAAGTTCCTTACTTCTCCAAACGATGTTTCCTATTTATTTTTAAGTGCTTTTAAGTCCCTTTCTGCTTGTTGCCTGCAATGCCATTAACACAATGGCAGCAACACCAGTTGTTTCAAACTCAACCAGCCAGACAATTGCAGTGTGCAGCACGCCATGATATTACAAAGCCCCATTCCCCTTCTCTGTCTGAGACTTCAGCTTTTCGAATGCATTACCCTGTGGAGATCTAAAACTGGGGTTGAATGTTTGGGTAAAGCCATTTCCCAAAGTCCAAGAGGATTTTTATGACCATGGCAGTCGAGTTCTCCATCTAATAATTAGTGGGGAATATTAAGCTATAACATGCTAGGCAATTACAACAGTCAAAATGTGCACTTGTTCTTGAGAAGAATCCCCTTGGACACAGCTTATGGAAGATGTGCCTGCATCCTGTACTGGAAGGTAGAGGAATGCATGTGAAATCAAGCATCTGCTTCAGCTGAATTCCATGGAAATTGTGTCTCTTACCAAAAATGGTAATTCCTAGATGGATGAATCTCATGGGAAGAAACCTATGATTCATATCTCAAGCTGATTGCATTATTTCTTACTTTTTAAAAATAATGTAAAAGACAGTAGAAGTACAAACTGATTACAGAAAATTAAGATCAAAATAGTTTATCTTCATTTAGAGTTTCTTTGGAAAAGGAAAAAATGCACAAACACCCTGAATATTTCCTTTTCTGTTTGACAATTGAACTATAAAACACTGTGGCCTGAAATTCTTGTTATTACTCATTGAAGGTATGAAATACAACACTAAATTTCTTGAGTTCATGGTCCTGGCACGAGACTGGTGGTGAAGTTTTGAATGTTTGAACTTCAGGTCTCACCGTATTATCCATTGCATTTGCATTTGTTTGACTTAGCTTAATTTCAGTAAAAGTATTTTTAGGCTCAGTAAGAATCAACACATGTATTTATAGGTAGCTAACTGCTGAAAATTGGCATGTGCATCTGCTTGCTGTTGTTTGCCATAGGTAATAATTTTTGGCAGTTTTAGCTTCTGTCTCAAGACTCAGAGCATTCTCCCTCACCTTCCAGTTATTTCTGATTTATTTCAAGTTCTTCCTATTCTTGCTTCCACCAACCAGCTCAGTATGAAAAGCTGAAAAACAAGGTGTAAATTGTGGCTAGTAGCAAGCAGTAGTGCTGCAGGTCTGAGGCTGAAGAAGAGCAGAAGTTTGACTTGACCAGAAATGCAGGAAGGTGGCAGGCAAATGGGGGAGTGGGACTGGAAGGGAAAGAGATGCTCAGTTAACAAAGTACAGGGAGATGGTCCATGGAAGACAGAGCAAGCAAAGGTTTGTATGCATCTGTCAATTTAAACAAACTCTTATCCAGGGTAGTCATTTGGACCAGCAGAGAAGTGTTCATTCCCTCTGCAGTGAAGCTACAGTGACCTCTAGTGTCCCAACACACCTCTTTCTTCATAAATCAAGGGTGGTAAAGGCAGAATTTGGAAACGAAGAAATAAGAACTAGAAAGTCATTTGCTGTCCTAGGGAAATAAGCGCCTTGGGCTTGGATGGGAGGAATGAGTCATAAGATCCTACAACTGACCTTTCAGAAAGCAGACAAGTACAGAAAAGTCATTTGCTTCCTTTTCTACAGCTGCCAGTTGTAATGGATCTCCACTAAAAGATGCTTCAAAGCTCCAGTGTTAGCGATAAGAATACATTCCACAACTTTCAGCCCGCAAAATTAGAGGAGTGATAGGTCCAAAGTGATTACCATTGCCAGGGAAGACTCATAGGAAGCAAAACTGTATGTCAACCAGCTAGGCTAAATTATCAGTCATATAAAGTACAAGAAATGATGGACAGACACACATCTAAAGGAATGCAGAGATAACTGGAGACAGCTGTGGATCCCTCAGATCTTTGTCATTTAGGTTTGATTTAGGAACTTGTGTGATTTTATTTTCCTGATTCTTTCTTGTGGTTTTTGCCCTTTGGACAAACACTCAAAGTTTGTGAATACTTATGGGGATACATGAGTATCTAACGGTCATTAACAGGTTTACATTGATTCAAGGGATTTCCTTTGGATACCATGTAAAAAGAGAGGGGAAAAAATGTGAAAGAGGAAAATATAGTAGGCCAGGACCTGCAAAAGGTGAAGGATTTTTAGCATGCACTAGCCAGTGTTGATCCAACCAGCATAAAATCAGAATACAGAGCCCTAAAGGATTCACTGGCTACTGATTTGAATGCAGAATGTCCAAAGATACTTGAAAGGTGTAAGATTATCTTCACTCTGTAATTTTAACACCATCTCTACCACTATTGCAACAAAGAATCCAGAGCCAGGAACCAGGCTTTATCCTATAAGGAAAGGGACTTTCACTATGGGGAAAAGCCTGGTGAGGATATTCTCAAGTTCTCTGACTCAGTTACTCATTCATGATCTGTTATTTTTCATACATAGAAGAGCCCCAAGACAGTGTGTTCCCAAGGACAAGCTTTCTTCTCCCAACCTTTCTTCTCCACTGCTACCAGTCCCACAATTTATGCCTGTGCTGAGAAGGACCCAGTGACTTCAGGAACATTTCCCACCAGTCTCAAAATAGGAACAGGGATCCAAGAAGCAAAGAACTGCTACAACTAGTCTCTTTGGGGATGCATCTGAAGATGCAAAAGACAGTTTCCAAACCATGCTTCCTTTTGGGGGCTGTGTTTCTCTTCATGATGCAGCACCCTCTGCATGGACCCTTGGCATGCCAGTACGCTGCCATTGCTACAAAGCCAATTTTGGTTTAAGTATGAGCTCTGCAGTTTACATTAATATTTTCATTCTCAGCGTTGCACTTTTGAAAAATGTCTGTAGTACAGATAAAATGCCTACTGTTCCTTTCACCATTGCCTCACTGCTTTGATTTGGAGAACTAAAGATACTCAGGTTAAGTAGCCATTGTGTACTATTCAGCTTTTATAAATGAAATACCCATGTCTACCAATCATTTAAAGGCAGCAAGTGCTTTCATTAGTACAAATTAATTGACAGAACAGCACATGTGCTGTTTTGATTCTGGTTTTATTTTCGTTTTTATTTTGGAGTTAATGGGATTATAAAAAATAGGATCTATATAGATAGCTTTTATGGCTATTTTACCCATTTTCCTTTCATTTTTATTAGTCCAGCAGGAAGACAGCTGTTCAGAATTTTTTAAACTCTAATGTTTGCAAAAAAAGAGCATCATTTGACTTCATTTTCCAATAGCAAGTACAATTTGAGCCGTAAGGGGAGTTAAAAAAAGGGGGACACTTGTAGGAATAATATCTGTAATAAGAAGTCAATTTTGATTCTCTTCCTCATTCTGTATAATATGACAATGCAATAATGTGGTTAATAAATATTTTACAGTTAATATTTTCATTAAGTTCTGAGCTGAAATATAATTCAGTCTCAAAGTGTAATTTGTATTCAAAGTTAAATTTTGGAACTCATTTTTCATTCAAATATTAGGTTCTCTGGGTCTTTTGTATTGCTTAGGCCACAGCACTGGGTAACAATTACAATGGAAACAGAAAATATTTTCAGCACTGTGATGTATTTATTTCAACAATTGCTTATTTTGGGCAAGGAAAAAAGGGGATTACATTCAGAAATTATAGTAAAGGTATTCTTTCAAGTAATCCAACATGCCATATAGAAATACATTTATCTAATAATCTTTCTATTGATGTGCTTACTTTTTAGTACTCTAGAAAATTACCACATTAGAAGCATCCCAGCATGTGTTTTGCCTGCAGCAAACTGCATCCTTTCTGCTGTCAGTGATGTTTTTATTCAGACTGAAATGCTATGCTTTGCTATGCATGGACAAAGAGATGTTTATCTCAACACTTCACAGTTTATAATTACTTTCCATTTCATATAATTACATATTAACACTGTGTTTTCAGAGTGCAAGTGTCCTTGAGTTCAGGCCCAGAGAGGGTTTGTTATGCCTAACCAAAATGTGACAACAGTAGCTAACAGGCTGTATGAACTTTCAGAGTTACATACTAGGCAGTAAAGAATCTGAAAAATATAAAAGCTAAAACCTGACCATCACAACCAAGTGAATTTAACCTTGCAGATAAAACAAGGTTTCCAGACCTTGGTGTCAGACTCCTTCTCTGTTTCCACTTTGTGTCTTCTGCTACAGGAAGGGACAAACAAAAAAAGCATAGGCAGATAGTCACAGTGACCACAGGATGTTCATCAAATATGTTTGAACAAAGGTAATTTAAGCACTGGGAAATAGAAAATCTACAAATCCCACATTTAGCTGGCTGCAGGGGATGATTACAAGCACAGCAGGGGGAAAAACCTCACTATTGGTCAACCATAAGATCACAGGGTCACCACTGGTGCAGTAGACAGTCATGAGCTAGGCTGGGCTCTGGTGCCTGTCCAATACCACCTGCACATAGTCAGCTTCCAGCTTAATCTTCAGCAATGACTTTAGAGAGCATACAGCATATCATTGCATTTCCATTAATCCGTCATCATGTTGTTTCTTGGATTTTATGAATTTTGGTTTTGTCGTGTCCAAGGAAGTGCTCTAACAAGGAATTCTGGATATGAGTGATCACTAACCATACATATGAAATGTTGGAAGTGCAACATCCGGAAAAAGCATGAATATACACTAACAGTATTTTTGCCTGCTTAAAAAGAAAAACAAACCAGACAATACTACATGGCATGCAGTAACAATAAAATACGTTTTGGTTTTGTTTATCTGAAGATATGGCCAGAAACGCACTGAGCTAGGCTGACTAAGATGGAAACAAACCTATTTCCAGTTCAAGTAATAAAAAAAATCATAGAGAATAATGTATAATAATTGGGTCAAATTTGTTTCTATTTGTTATTTTTAATTTCTTTTACAAGGTTATTCTATACTGTGTTATAAACTGCCAATGCTAATACTTCTATCAAAAAGCAATTACATCAAATCAGTTCCATTCACAAATGAAATATATTCAATGAAAATAAATGTGTGTAAGAAACAGATTCATACCAGTGAGATTTTTTACACATTATTTTCAATTATCATACAATAGAAAAAAGAAATGCATTGAAGGAACTATGATATAAAATCTATTTCTCTCTCCCACAGTCAAAAGCTAAGTTTTAAGGAGCGGGTCCGGATGGCCAGCCCACGAGGTCAAAGTATAAAAAACAGGCAGTCTTCAGTCGGAGATCGCCGGTCACCAAGTGCTGACATTGCCACTGAGGGCAGCCCAACCAAAGTCCAGAAGAGCTGGAGCTTCAATGACCGAACCCGCTTCAGGCCCTCGCTGCGGCTGAAGAGTTCCCAGCCCAAACCCATGGTCGATGGTAGGAGTTTTTCACCCCTTGTTCACCATTGTCTGCTGCTCCCAGCCTGCTCACACTCCTGCACACTTGCACAGTGATTGTACACATTTTAGGAAAGCAGAAAGAATTGCTATTTGGGGCCAGAGACACAAACCAGCTACAGTCTGCTTCAAAGAGCCCGATAATGTGATTATCTTTTAATAAGAAATCATGTCAGTGGTGCATAGGGAGCAACTGGTAGAAAAAGGGGTCACTATGAAAAGTCACAGTGGACTGAATGCATCCCAGAGATTTGGCTGCAACACCTCCTCTGTCACGGCCCCTCTCCCACTACTGAGCTCAGCTGCTGCCCAAACCTGCTCCCTCCTGCTGGTGGTCCATGCAGCACAGCCAGCAAAGTCTGTGCCCTTTGCCAGCCTAGAGCACAGCTTGTGCAGAACTTGCTCCCTCAGGCAGAGGAGTCCTAGTACCGGCAGTGGCGATGCAATCACCTGCCACCAAGGGATAAACTACTGGGTGCTTTAAGTTTTACAGGGTTGTATCTGGCTTGATAAGGCAGGTAGATTTAGCAAATACCAGTGTTATTGCTTCTATGTATTGCTTTCTAAAGGGTATTTTGGATGTAGGAAGCACTCCTAAAATGTGAAGAAGTGGATCTTGCTGAAAATGGCTCGTTGAACCCACAGCAGCAGCCCAGCCTTTTGCTCAAGTTGCCTCCTACACTGCTCCATTCTCTAGCTAAAGTCCAATTTGGCATTAAACTAACCCACACTCAGGCAAGGACCTTCATCTGCCAAAGCTTGCCAAAACAAAGACAGTGACTCCTCTAACCAAGCAGCATCAAACTGAGTGACAGCAGTCCCCTGACACACAGGAGCTGAGAGCACCAGGTGAACCTGACCCCTGTATGGGACAGGTCCAGCACTGAAAGGTGCACTCACACAGCTCTGGGGGTACTGCTGCCCCAGAGGATTTTGTTTCTGGTTTCTCCATTCACATATTTCCCCATCTATGGATGTTTTGTTCTTTCTTGTGGTATCCCCCACATAAAAAAAAAGGGAAACAAACTGGTTGACTACCACCAGTGACCCTACCTGAATGGGAAAGGTACAACCTCTTTCTACAATGGCAATCGTGCATGCTACATCCAACAACTGTGGTAAGAATAATTAGAAGTGCAATGCTGATGTCTGCTTCCTTTTTAAGAGCATATATTATCACAGACATGTAGGTTGAAAAATACTTATTGAACTGCAATGCCCCATTCTCAGTGAGAATATCCTACACAGCATATCTCTTCAGGAAAGATCTGGGTAAATAAACATTTCCTGCAGGGCAAACAAGAGAAACCAACAGTGTTTGCTAAGGTCATCATTCCATCTCCCCCATGGAGATGTCTCAGATGCATGAACTCTGAATTTGCCTGTGATACAGTGAGCTGCTGGGGTATACCAGCTACCAGGCTACTATTCAGGTTGCTCCACTCTACTATCCACTGCTATCCACTCCCATCTCCATCCTGGGGCACAGGCCCTGGCTTATGTCCCATGGCAGCTGCAGCACAGGGGCTGTGTGACCTAGCCTGGGTCTCACACTGATGTGAAGTTCTGACAAGGCCACAATGGGAAGTGAGAAATGTTCTAGGTAGCACAGTGGTTGAAGCTACCCTGTCTAAATTTAGGCTTCCTACATAATCACTTATACAGCACAAGTATCTTCCCCAAACCACATCAGAAACAATTTCATAGGTTAAACCCATGTTAACTCACACTGCGCCTGGAAGTGACCTAAGAAAGTAACTTTTTGAGCACAGTCTCAGAGTATCAGTGGCTTACTTTTGCCCCAGCTCTGCAGTCTGTACCTCACTGAAGCACCTGTTTCATTTTTCATCAGCCCATTTATCATAGAAGCATTTCCTCAGTGTGTCCCCTATTGTGTCCTGTACATATTGTCATCACTAACAATGATGTGCACAAGCAGATTGTGCTCCTTCTGATTGTTTCCCTCTCACGGAAAAGGTGGCATAAACAGCACCTTGGGTATATCTGTAGATAAAAGAGTAACAACAACAGAGCACTCATTGCTGTGCGTAAACCCTTGAAGATCTTCCCGCTCCTCAGGGTGAGCACAGCCTGTTTCCTGGTAAGTGATTTCCAGCTACTAGTCCACCCTTATGAACTGGGGCCAACAGATACAACCAATTTCTCATCTGTGGCAGAAGGAACAGCTTCCATTGTCTCCAGCTTTTAGGCAAATGCCAAGTTTCCATTCTGGGACCTCATCCAACTACTTCTAGGACCAGTATGATTAGAGAGATGTCCAGTGTGCT
The DNA here is from genome assembly GCF_000738735.6 of Corvus cornix cornix. Taxonomy (NCBI): domain Eukaryota; kingdom Metazoa; phylum Chordata; class Aves; order Passeriformes; family Corvidae; genus Corvus; species Corvus cornix. The sequence continues at coordinate 84,314,787 of NC_047056.1, read as the reverse complement.
CACTGCTGAGAGACACCTCCCTGCTGCCTTACCCAAACTTTTGCAGGAAAAGTTGGGCGCTACTAACCTTGATTT